>NW_026015328.1:0-90079 GCF_020379485.1 Brassica napus | reverse complement strand
TCCCAGGAAGTTGAATAAATTCATAGGAGGTTGTGATGAAGAAGTTATCCCACTTTCAAATCAGATGATTCCAGTTTTCCCAGTTTGGGAATAGCACAGCTTCTTCGTCGTTCCAATCAAACCAGATGAATCTCTTGTAAGAAGCTTGATTTGGATACATAAGTGGTGGAGAATCCCCAGGAAGTTGAATAAATCTCATAGGAGTTGGCATGAAGAAGTTATCCCACTTTCAAATCAGGTGATTCCAGTTTCCCAGTTTGGGAATAGCACAGCTTCTTCGTCGTTCCATCAAACCATGATGAATCTCTTTGTAAGAAGCTTGATTTGGATACCTAAAGTGGTGGAGAATCCCAGGAAGTTGAATAAATCTCATAGGAGTTGGCATGAAGAGTTATCCCACTTTCAAATCAGGTGATTCCAGTTTCCCAGTTTGGGAATAGCACAGCTTCTTCGTCGTTCCAATCAAACCAGGATGAATCTTTTTCAGAAGCTTGATTTGGATACATAAAGTGGTGGAGAATCACCAGGAAGTTGAATAAATCTCATAGGAGTTGGCATGAAGAAGTTATCCCACTTTCAAATCAGGTGATTCCAGTTTCCAGTTTGGGAATAGCACAGCTTCTTCGTCGTTCCAATCAAACCAGGATGAATCTCTTTGTAAGAAGCTTGATTTGGATACATAAAGTGGTGGAGAATCACCAGGAAGTTGAATAAATCTCATAGGAGTTGGCATGAAGAAGTTATCCACTTTCAAATCAGGTGATTCCAGTTTCCCAGTTTGGGAATAACACAGCTTCTTCGTCGTTCCAATCAAACCAGGATGAATCTCTTTGTAAGAAGCTTGATTTGGATACATAAAGTTTTGGAGAATCACCAGGAAGTTGAATAAATCTCATAGGAGTTGGCATGAAGAAGTTATCCCACTTTCAAATCAGGTGATTCCAGTTTCCCAGTTTGGGAATAGCACAGCTTCTTCGTCGTTCCAATCAAACCAGGATGAATCTCTTTGTAAGAAGCTTGATTTGGATACATAAATGGTGGAGAATCACCAGGAAGTTGAATAAATCTCATAGGAGTTGGGATGAAGAAGTTATCACACTTTCAAATCAGGTGATTCCAGTTTCCCAGTTTGGGAATAGCACAGCTTCTTCGTCGTTCCAATCAAACCAGGATGAATCTCTTTGTAAGAAGCTTGATTTGGATACATAAAGTGGTGGAGAATCACCAGGAAGTTGAATAAATCTCATAGGAGTTGGAGTGAAGAAGTTATCCCACTTTCAAATCTGATGATTCCAGTTTCCCAGTTTTGGAATAGCACAGCTTCTTCGTCGTTCCAATCAAACCAGGATGAATCTCTTTGTAAGAAGCTTGATTTGGATACATAAAGTGGTGGAGAATCACCAGGAAGTTGAATAAATCTCATAGGAGTTGGCATGAAGAAGTTATCCCACTTTCAAATCAGGTGATTCCAGTTTCCCAGTTTGGGAATAGCACAGCTTCTTCGTCGTTCCAATCAAACCAGGATGAATCTCTTTGTAAGAAGCTTGATTTGGATACATAAAGTGGTGGAAAATCACCAGGAAGTTGAATAAATCTCATAGGAGTTGGCATGAAGAAGTTATCCCACTTTCAAATCAGGTGATTTCAGTTTCCCAGTTTGGGAATAGCACAGCTTCTTCGTCGTTCCAATCAAACCAGGATGAATCTCTTTGTAAGAAGCTTGATTTGGATACATAAAGTGGTGGAGAATCACCAGGAAGTTGAATAAATCTCATAGGAGTTGGCATGAAGAAGTTATCCCACTTTCAAATCAGGTGATTCCAGTTTCCCAGTTTGGGAATAGCACAGCTTCTTCGTCGTTCCAATCAAACCAGGATGAATCTCTTTGTAAGAAGCTTGATTTGGATACATAAAGTGGTGGAAAATCACCAGGAAGATGAATAAATCTCATAGGAGTTGGCATGAAGAAGTTATCCCACTTTCAAATCAGGTGATTCCAGTTTCCCAGTTTGGGAATAACACAACTTCTTCGTCGTTCCAATCAAACCAGGATGAATCTCTTTGTAAGAAGCTTGATTTGGATACATAAAGTGGTGGAAAATCACCAGGAAGTTGAATAAATCTCATAGGAGTTGGCATGAAGAAGTTATCCCACTTTCAAATCAGGTGATTCCAGTTTCCCAGTTTGGGAATAGCAAAGCTTCTTCGTCGTTTCAATCAAACCAGGATGAATCTCTTTGTAAGAAGCTTGATTTGGATACATAAAATGGTGGAGAATCACCAGGAAGTTGAATAAATCTCATAGGAGTTGGGATGAAGAAGTTATCCCAATTTCAAATCAAGTGATTCCAGTTTCCCAGTTTGGGAATAGCACACTTCTTCGTCGTTCCAATCAAACCAGGATGAATCTCTTTGTAAGAAGCTTGATTTGGATACATAAAGTGGTGGAGAATCACCAGGAAGTTGAATAAATCTCATAGGAGTTGGAGTGAAGAAGTTATCCCACTTTCAAATCAGGTGATTCCAGTTTCCCAGTTTTGGAATAGCACAGCTTCTTCGTCGTTCCAATCAACCAGATGAATCTCTTTGTAAGAAGCTTGATTTGGATACATAAAGTGGTGGAGAATCACCAGGAAGTTGAATAAATCTCATAGGAGTTGGCATGAAGAAGTTATCCCACTTTCAAATCAGGTGATTCCAGTTTCCCAGTTTGGGAATAGCACAGCTTCTTCGTCGTTCCAATCAAACCAGGATGAATCTCTTTGTAAGAAGCTTGATTTGGATACATAAAGTGGTGGAGAATCACCAGGAAGTTGAATAAATCTCATAGGAGTTGGCATGAAGAAGTTATCCCACTTTCAAATCAGGTGATTCCAGTTTCCCAGTTTGGGAATAGCACAGCTTCTTCGTCGTTCCAATCAAACCAGGATGAATCTCTTTGTAAGAAGCTTGATTTGGATACATAAAGTGGTGGGGAATCACCAGGAAGTTGAATAAATCTCATAGGAGTTGGCATGAAGAAGTTATCCCACTTTCAAATCAGTTGATTCCAGTTTCCCAGTTTGGGAATTGCACAGCTTCTTCGTCGTTCCAATCAAACCAGGATGAATCTGTTTGTAAGAAGCTTGATTTGGATACATAAAGTGGTGGAAAATCACCAGGAAGTTGAATAAATCTCATAGGAGTTGGCATGAAGAAGTTATCCCATTTTCAAATCAGGTGATTCCAGTTTCCCAGTTTGGGAATAGCACAGCTTCTTAGTCGTTCCAATCAAACCAGGATGAATCTCTTTGTAAGAAGCTTGATTTGGATACATAAAGTGGTGGAGAATCACCAGGAAGTTGAATAAATCTCATAGGAGTTGGGATGAAGAAGTTATCCCACTTTCAAATCAGGTGATTCCTGTTTCCCAGTTTGGGAATAGCACAGCTTCTTCGTCGTTCCAATCAAACCAGGATGAATCTCTTTCCAACTCCTATGGCCAGCTAGCTTTGACTACACATGCTTTGAGTTTCATTTCGAAATCCCCTTTGTATTAGTCTTATCTCTTCATATATAACTTGTATCTGAGACATTAAATCAATTAATGGAGTTTTGAGTATTCTCTCTATTCTCTCTCTACTTATTCTCTTAATCTCTTTAATCTTACACAAAACAATCTGATTGTTCTTAAACACACTCTAATACACAAAAGTGTATATGGTATCAGAGCCAGGTTACTAAAAGGGTGGAAGTGTGTTATTCATGTTCTTAAAGATCTGGTTTTGTGTTCTTGAGCTGTTCTTGATGTTCTTGAGTGTTCTTGGTGGTTTTGAGCTCTGTTCTTCATTTGCTGGGTTTTATTGAGGACATCTGATGGAGTCAAACGTGAGCAGAGAGATGAAGACAAGATCAAGTTATCAAGTGAAGAAAGGGAGAGAAAACGAGTGGATCTGGTCAGGTTGGGTAGAGACAGCTTTGGAAAGCTGTGGGATTTGGAGTAATCATGTAAAGGAAGAGCCTTTAAAGGTGAGAGCTGCTGAGAAAGATCAGACAGCAAGTTTGAAGGAGATTCAAGTAAAGGTAGAACCTTTAAAGGAGGTAGCTGCTGAAGAAGGTCAGACAGCAAGGTTGGAGGTTCATGAAGCCAAGGGCGTGATCTATAGTCTAAGACAAGGGAAGGACGAGTTGTATCAGCTTGTGGGGAGGCTGAGAGAAGTAGAATCAGAGTTGGGTATGGTGAAAACTCATACAGGAAGGAGGAAGCAAGATGTGATCTTTGGCTTTCTTATGGGAGAGATATGTGAGCTGGTTGAACACATTTGTGATGTGTGGGAGATAAACAAGAAGCCAGATAGATGGAAGAGAGGTACAAGCTGCAAGAAGGGAAAGTTGAGAAAACTTTCTAAGATGTGGGTCATGATGAGCAGATTATGGAGGAAGGATATGCAAGTAGGAGAATGTTTCTACTCAGCTTACATTGGAGAATCTGTAGAGAGCAGTGGGGTTATGAGGAAGCTAGAGACCAAAGGAGCGGATGAGCCTGTCACAAAGGAGGAATGGGATGAGTTTGTCAAGTATGTGTATGCTTTGGCTACGACCCGGAGACAAGGTGCTCCTGCCAAAGCATCCACATCCAACAAACCCATCATTGTTGATTCTGGAGCAAGTCATCACATGATTAGTGACAGAAGCTTAATGAGTGATGTAAAGAAAGCTACTGGGGGTGTGATGATAGCTAATGGTGATAGGATTCCAATAGAAGGAGTTGGAAAGCTCAAACTATTTGATAAAGACTCAGATGCCTTCTACATGCCACAGTTTGCTTCAAATCTACTATCTGTGAGGAAAGCCACAATTGATCTTGGCTGTCAAGTAGTATTCAGGCCAGATGATGTTGAGTTCCAAGATTTGAAGACTGGAAGGGTCATTGGGAGAGGAGACAGCAAGAATAATCTATACCAGCTCCAATTGGCTAAGATCTCTAAACCCTTTGATTCTATGTGTTTGAGTAGTACTTATGAGAAGATTGATAGTATTACTTGGCATGCTAGATTGGGACATCCTCATGCTCGTGCTATTGAATTGATAATTCCTAATATGTCATTTAATCACTTGGAGTGTGAAGCATGCATATTAGGAAAGCATTGTAGGACTGTTTTTCCAACATCAGAAACTACTTATGAGCATTGCTTTGATCTAGTTCATTCAGATGTGTGGACTGCTCCTTGTTTGTCTAGAGATAGCCAGAAGTACTTTGTGACATTCATTGATGAGAAGTCTAAGTATACTTGGCTTACATTGCTTCCATCTAAAGATAGGGTGCTAGAAGCATTTATGAACTTCCAAGCATATGTATCTAATCAATACAATGCTACTGTGAAGGTACTGAGATCAGATAATGGAGGTGAATACATCAGCAATGCCTTCAAGAGTCATCTAGCCAAGCATGGGATTGTGCATCAGACTAGCTGTCCTTATACACCACAGCAGAATGGTGTAGCTGAGAGGAAGAACAGGCACTTGATGGAGGTTGCTAGATCAATGATGTTTCATGCAAATGTCCCAAAACGTTTTTGGAGTGATGCTGTGCAGACTGCTTGCTATCTCATCAACCGGGTTCCAACCAAGATATTGAAGAATCTGTCTCCATTTGAAGTGTTGAACAAGAGCAAACCTGTCATTGATCACCTACGTGTCTTTGGGTGTGTGTGCTATGTCATGGTTCCAGGAGAGCAGAGAAACAAGCTGGAGGCAAAGAGTACTAAGGCTATGTTCATTGGTTACTCTATCACTCAGAAGGGGTACAAGTGCTATGATCCTGAAGCAAGGAGAGTGATGGTATCTAGAGAAGTGAAGTTTGTTGAAACAAAAGGTTATTATGAAGAAAAGGAGTGGGAAAATCTGAAGGATTTGTCTCAAGCTCCATCTGATAAGGCAACAATACTGAGAGTGTTGTTGGAGAAGCTCGGGATAGGGTTGTCCCAGGATCAGGAACCAGGCAGGAGAGAGCCTTCCAATCAGACGGGTGGAGCTGGAAGAACAACTCCTCTTGATCATGAGAGGGGGAATGGAACTGAATCTGGTGAGCAAGAGCAAAACCAAGAGGATTCAGGTCTTCATGATCAAGATATATCACAAGAAGTTGAGAACAATGTTCAGTCTAGTGGAGAAGTGGATGAGGTTCAGTCTAGTGGAGAAGTGGATGAGGTTCAGTCTAGTGGAGAAGAACAAGTTGGACCGGCCAGTTCAGAAGAAGAGCAAGTGGAGCCGCCTAGTGTGCAAACTGAAGATCAGGTTCAAGCTTTGAGGAGGAGCACAAGGATAAAGAGGGATCCTTCCAACTGGGTAAACACGAGAGTGTACTACAATGCCCAGGCTGTGGAGCATCCTTCTCAAGCCGTGTGTTCCTTTGCTGAGTTTCCAGAGGAGCATTATGCCTTTATGATCAGTCTGGATGAGAGTTATGTACCAAGGACTTATGAAGAAGCTATGTTAGACAAGGAATGGAAAGAGTCAGTGGGAGCTGAAGCAGGTGCTATGATCAAGAATGATACATGGTATGAGAGTGAGCTGCCTAAGGGAAAGAATGCTGTATCTAGTAGATGGATCTTCACAATCAAGTATCTAGCAAATGGACAGATTGATAGGAAAGAAGACCAGATTGGTTGCAAGAGGATTTACACAGACCTATGGAGAGGATTACATTGATACCTTTGCACCAGTAGCTAAGATGCACACAGTACGGATTGTGTTGTCCATTGCAACAAACTTGGAGTGGGATTTGTGGCAGATGGATGTGAAGAATGCTTTCTTACAAGGTGAGCTAGAAGATGAGGTATATATGCTTCCCCCTCCTGGTCTTGAGCATCTAGTGAAGCTAGGAAATGTTTTGAGATTGAAGAAGGCTATATATGGGCTGAAGCAGTCTCCTAGAGCTTGGTACAGAAAGCTTAGTACAACTCTTAATGGGAGAGGGTTCAGGAAGTCTGAACTAGATCATACACTCTTCACACTGGTCGGACCATCAGGGATCATTGTGGTTTTAGTGTATGTGGATGATTTGATAATCACAGGGAGTGATAAGGCTGGGATTAAAGCCACCAAAGAGTTTCTCAAGTCTGTGTTCGATATTAAAGACTTGGGAGAAATGAAGTATTTTTTGGGGATTGAGATATGCAGATCTAAGGAGGGTTTGTTTATGTCTCAAAGGAAATATACTATGGATATGCTGAAGGAGACTGGTGTGCTTGGAGGAAAGATAGCTAAGACACCTCTTGAGGAAGGGTATAAGGTCTTGCGTGAGGGGGAGGTTGAAGAAAACCAGTTGTTTGAGGATGCTAAGCTGTATAGGAAGATGGTGGGTAAGCTGATCTACTTGACTATCACCAGACCTGATATATGCTTTGCTGTGAATCAAGTGAGCCAGCATATGCAGGCTCCAAAGGTACATCACTGGAAGAGGGTTGATAGGATACTGAGGTATTTGAGTGGCTCGCATGGACAAGGAGTTTGGATGGGTTGCAATGGCAGTACAGAAGTTGTGGGCTATTGTGATGCTGATTGGGCAGGAGATAGAGTGGACAGGAGATCAACTACTGGCTATTGTACATTCATTGGAGGGAACCTGGTTACTTGGAAGAGTAAGAAGCAGAAGGTCATCTCCTGTTCAAGTGCAGAGGCTGAGTATAGAGCTATGTTGAAGCTGACAAACGAGTTGGTATGGATCAAGGGTATCTTGAAGCATCTGGAGATTGAGCAGAGTACTCCTATGACAATGCACTGTGACAATCAAGCAGCTATTCACATTGCTTCTAACTCAGTCTTTCATGAGAGGACAAAGCATATAGAAGTTGATTGCCACAAGGTGAGGCAGATGATTATCCTAGGAGTGATACTGCCATGTTATACAAGAAGTGATGACCAGCTTGCAGATGTGTTTACTAAGGCAGCGAGATTAAAGACAATGGAGTCCATACTATCCAGGCTTGGACTCATTAATCTTACTCCCAGGAGCTGATCCCCTCGTCATGAGATCTCCACTCTTTTTCCCTCGTCAAAGTTTTATCCCATTGGGTTTTCTTTGATGAGGTTTTTAATGAGGGAAGATCTCATGGCAATCCAAGCTTGACTTGTTTCACATGGTCAAGCTTGAGGGGGAGTGTTAAGATGGAGATCAGGAAGTAAATGTTGAGAAGAGGTGATAATAACTTTGGGGATTTACCACAGTAACTTTAGTTTTACTGTGGTAACTAAGTTAAAGGCTTGGGAAGTTACCTTGGATCCTTTTGGTAAAGAGAATCACGCCCAAGAGGAGTCTGGATAAGGGAGGAGGTGTTTGGATAAGGTCTGGTCATAGCTGGAAAGGTAAAGCACCTTTACAGCCTGTCCAAGCATGTGAAGCCTCTCAGCCAAGTATTTCAAACCAGAATGGCCAGCTAGCTTTGACTACACATGCTTTGAGTCTCATTTCGAAATCCCCTTTGTATTAGTCTTATCTTTTCATATATAACTTGTATCTGAGACATTAAATCAATTAATAGAGTTTTGAGTATTCTCTCTATACTCTCTCTACTTATTCTCTTAATCTCTTTAATCTTACACAAAACAATCTGATTGTTCTTAAACACACTCTAATACACAAAAGTGTATAGAGTCCTGGTTCCGTGTGTTGGGTTATTACTCTTTGTGGCTTGCGTGTTCATAAAGGGGGTTGATTGAAACGTAAACATCAAGAAACATCAAGAGTGTTACTTGAGTGCTTGCGGGTTTGGTGATTTAAGCTAGTCAGTTAAAGAAGATCCAGTCTATTTCCGTGTGTAGTTTCTAGTCTCAGTCCAAGATTTGGCAAGCTGTTCACGTCAAGCTGCTTCAAGATGGATAGTGGGATGAAGATAAAGGTGGCGGTTGTGTTCAAGGGGAACAACTACCTAGTGTGGTCACGAATGGTGAGGACCGCAGTTGGGAGCAAGGGCTTATGGGGACACATTACATCAGGTGAGGCCCCAAAGCTGATTGCTCAAGAAGAAGACAAGGATGAAGCATCAAGAGATCCGGTTGAGAAATGGCAACAAGAAGACATGATGGTGATGTCAGTTCTTCATGCCTCCTTAGAGCCGGAGATTCTGAATGCATACAGTTACTGTGAGACATCAAAGGAGCTGTGGGACACCTTGAAGAAAGTGTATGGAAACACATCTAACTTGAGTAGAGTCTTTGAGGTGAAGCAGGCGATTAACAACTTGGTTCAGGAAGACATGGAGTTTACCAAGCACCTAGGACGGTTCAAGTCACTTTGGTCCGAGCTAGAGATGCTGAGGCCAAGCACGGTTGATCCCAATGAGCTAAACAAGAGACGCGAGCAGGACAAGGTCTTTGGACTACTCTTGACAGTGAATCCGGTGTACAATGGGCTCATACAACACATGCTGAGGGACGAGACACTACCTGACTTGGAAGAAGTGTGCTCTCGGATCCAGAAAGAACAAGGGTCGATTGGCTTGTTTGGGAAGAAGGGAGAGCTGGCCTTAGCTAATCAAGCGACACAAGCTGAACAAGGAGAGACACCGCAAGCTAACAAGGCTGCACATGGGAAGTATGAGGACAGGAGGTTCAATGGGAGCTGTGATCATTGCAAGAAGCATGGTCACAAGAAGAGCCAGTGTTGGATACTTCACCCACATCTCAAACCGGCTAAGTTCATGAAGGAACGGGAATCACGAGCTCATATGTCTGAAGGATCAAGTGGTGCGGGTACTAGCAAGGCTCAAGAAGGTGGTACAAGTGATGGCAAGTCTCTGGTGGCCTACATGGGAGCTCCTAGCAGCCGCAACAATGATCAGGACTTCATAAGGAAGTCAGATATTGATGCACTCATCAAGATGTTCAAGGATAACGGTAACATCTATGGTTATTCTTATGGTGCTTCCATGATTGCTAGGACTATAGGAAACTCAGATTGCATCACTAGAACTGATAGAATGGCTAGTTCTCTAAGAAATGTGAATGAACACAATGAAACTGATTATGCATATAAGCCATCTAGTATACTCGCTCACCTTGCTAGTAATCAATCAACTAGACCTCTCATTGTAGATTCAGGTGCATCACATCACATGATTAGTGATACTAAGTTGATTAAGAACATTGTGCCTACTAAAGGTCATGTGATGATTGCAAATGGTGATAAGGTTCCAATTAAAGGAATAGGAACACTTAAACTGTTTAGTATGGATTCAAAAGCTTTCTATATGCCTGACTTTACTTCAAACCTATTATCTGTCAAGAAATGTGCAACTGACTTGCAATGCAATGTCATATTTAGTCCTAATGATGTGAAGTTTCAGGATATTGAAAGCAGCCAAGTGATTGGAAAAGGAGTAACAAAAGGAGACTTATATTTGCTTGAAGATCTTGCTCCTGTTTCTGACATTAGCTGCTCTTTTACTACTGCTTCTGTTCCTAGTTTAAATAAGAATGCATTGTGGCATGCTAGACTAGGACACCCTCATAATAAGGCTTTAAAACTGATGTTGCCAGGTGTTTCTTTTGAAAACAATGATTGTGAAGCTTGTATTTTAGGCACGCATTGTAGAACTGTATAAACACTTTTGTGTTTGTAGTGTGTTTAATAATTAATCTGAGTGATTTGTATAATGTTTAGGAGATTAAGAGTTCTAGAGAGAATAAAAACAAGAGAGAGAGACTCAAAACTCCATTAATTAATTTAATGTCTCAGATACAAGTTATATATGAAGAGATAAGGATAATACAAAGAGGATTTCAAAATCCATAAGCATGTGAAGTCAAGGGATAGGCTGTAAAGATGCTTCACATGCTTGGACAGGCTGTAAAGGTGCTTTACCTTTCCAGCTATGACCAGACCTTATCCAAACTACTCCTTCCTTATCCAGACTTCCTCTTGGGCGTGATCCACTCTCCAAAGGGATGCAAAGTAACTTCCTAAGCTTTTAACTTAGTTACCACAGTCAAACCGAAGTTACTGTGGTAAAACTCCAAAGTTACTATCTGCCCCAATACTCTTCCTCTATCAATGTATCACCTCTTCTCAACACTCCCCCTCAAGCTTGACCATGTAGAACAAGTCAAGCTTGGAAACCATGAAGACCTCCCTCATTAAAAACGTCACCAAGGAAAACCCATTGGGATAAAACCTCGATGAGGGAAAAAGAGTGGAGACTCCATGGTTAAGGGGCTCATCTCCTTGGAGTAAGATCAATGAGTCCAAGCCTTGATAGTATGGACTCCATTGTCTTTAATCTCGCTGCCTTAGTAAACACATCTGCAAGCTGGTCTTCACTTCTTGTATAACATGGCAGTATCACTCCTAAGATAATCATCTGCCTCACCTTATGACAATCCACCTCTATGTGCTTTGTTCTCTCATGAAACACTGAGTTGGAGGCAATGTGGATAGCTGCTTGATTGTCACAATGCATAGTCATAGGAGTAGTCTGCTCAATCTCTAGATGCTTCAAGATCCCCTTGATCCATACCAACTCGTTTGTCAGCTTCAACATGGCTCTATACTCAGCTTCAGCACTTGAACAGGAGATAACCTTCTGCTTCTTACTCTTCCAAGTTACCAAGTTCCCTCCAATGAATGTACAATACCCAGTAGTTGATCTCCTGTCCACTCTATCTCCTGCCCAATCAGCATCACAATAACCAACCACTTCTGTACTGCCATTGCAGCCTATGATTTTTAAAGAGATCTCTACTCTGGTTGTGTGTGTGTGTGTATAAACTCCAATGGAGAAAGATGAGAGCTTAGTTCTAGGTGATTTAAGAACAGAGATGGGTGAGAGTGTTTAAGTGTTTAAGAGACTAAAGAGAATGAGATTAAGAGACTGAGAGACTAGAGAGAGACTGAGAGAATAAGAGACTTAAGATTAGGGAAGGAGAAGGGAAACCCCCTTACTCACTTAGTCTTTTACAAATCGACATCCTTAAACCTTTATACTAGCTTTACAACTTAGAAAACCCTAGCTAAGAGATAAGGAAAGAAGGGTGGAGATCTTCTGGTTTGAATTGGATGCTTCAGATCACTCTTGGTGCTTTACTAGCTGTTTGTATGCGCCTGATTGGATGAGGGAAAGTATGGTGAGGAGAGCTTGTGTATCTGCCCTTTTAACTGTCCAGATACACAACCTTGCTTGCTCTTCCTTTCCAGCTGTAGCCAGCCTGTCGTGGACCATTCTAACCAATCCCATACTTCCCATACTTGGCGCCAACTCTTGTTTGAATCTTCTTGCCACCAAAGCATCTTCTTGATTCCATTTGATGCTTCTCACCATCCCGGACTTTGCACACTCATACTAGAGCTTCTCCTTGGCTGTACGGACTTGCCATAACCGTACACCAATGCCCTATATTTGCACAGCCCTCAAATAGCTTCAAATGGTCGAGTCCATCAGTCTTGAGTTGATCATGTCCGTACAGGCCGTACCATCCGTACGGCCGTCCGTACCGGCCTCGCCCTTAAGCTCCCAAACTCCTCCAAAGATCTCCCAACTCTGATTACTACTCTTCTTGATCACTATCTTATCTTTGTACTAGCTTCACATCTCTTCTGAAGCTTCATAGAACTCTTCTTAACATCTTCTAGAGCTTGCCCTATTATTGTACAAGCTCCATCTTCTCTTCAGTTCAACACTCCCCCTCAAGCTTTGACTTTAGGAGATCCTAAGCCAAGCTTGGAACTCTGAAGAGTCTCCCTCATTAAAAACCTTACAAGGAAAACCCATTGGGACAAAACCTTGCAAGGGAAAAAGAGTAGAGCTCTTCAAAGCCTAGGGATTAGCCAGTGAGCTCTTGTGCCTTAGAACCAGTGTGGTTGGACACAAGAAGCTCTGGATCACGGCCTAACAGGTGCAGCAACTCTTTTGCGCACACTTCACACTTCATACTTCAGCTTCACTTCTTCATGGAACCGGTTTGAAGTCTCCCCCTCTCAACTGACTTCATAGCCATCTTAGAGAAGCTAGGACACGACCAGATCATCTTCAAAACACTAGTGAGGCTGATCAACACTTCACACACGGCTTGCCCTCTTCATAGAACTGGTTTGGATCTCCCCCTCTCAACAGACTTCTCAGCCATCTTAGAGAAGCAAGGAACTGACCAGGAACATCTTTAGTGAGGCTCAAGCAATGGTACCTGATACATTATCCCAAAGGTGCATCAGTACCTATCAAAAAACAAGAAAATGAATATCCTGCATCACACTTGATGCACACAATCTCACAATTCAATCATAATCATCTTAAGTATCTTTTCAAGCACAAGCAATGAATAAGATGAATGAAAAAGATTGAAAAGAGGATTAAAAGTCTAAGGGAACTTCCCTTGTGTTTTTGTGAGTTTCCAAACTCTCTCAATGTACCATCTTCCTGGCATCATCAACTTCTTGGAAAGGCAGAATGGATTCATCAGCTTCTCCTCAATCACCTCTCATTGAAGCCGCATTGATGGAGAGCCTTCCTCCTTACTTGCCAAGGCTGCTCTGAACAGCCTCTTGCCTAGACACGCCACTGACTTGGTCCGGTTGATGATCCTTGTAGAAGCTTTTGCAAAAGACTTGTTACTGACCATGGATCATATGCATTAAGACTCCCCCTCAAGCTTAGAACCGAGACTAGAAGGAGCTAAGCTTGTGATGATCCTATGCATCCCCATGGTCTAATAACTATCATCTTTCATGATAGCTTTCTTCTTGTGAGTTTACTCTCTTCCTTAACCAGGAACTAGGGTGTTTGAATCACCATAGAGAGTCTCACAAGACACACCTCTCATTGCATAATGACCCATGCTACACTTCCTGTAGACTAAGGACTAGATATGTCCAATGGTATTATGCAATGGCTATCTCTCATTGCATACTCAATCACACTACACTTCCTGTAGATTATGGACTAACATGTCCTAGTGATGATATGCAATGGCACAAGACCTTTGTCTTTACATTCTTGGTTGTTGGTGAGTTACATGTATCCCATTCCTTGTGTACCTAACACCACCACAACTCAATGCAAAATCAGATCATCCCATTGGGATCAAACCAAGATTATCCATCCTGTTTGATCACCAATGCCACAATAATATATGATACTTGAAACAAGCTAGACAATCAAGACAATCAAGCAAAGACAATCAATTTAGTTTTTTTTTTTAAATGCAACAATAACTGAATGCATTAGGTTACATACTCACTATATGAATGAAATAGATTTAACCCAAATGAAACACAAGCCTAGATGATACTTATGCAATCAAGGGGACAAGAGTGACACAATTCATGCTTATGCTCACTAGTTTTTATCAATGCCAATGATCCAAATAGCTTAGACAAACTTCTAAATGCTTATAAGACATCACTGATGGATTTAACTATGGCATAGCAACAATCAGACCTTTAGGCTCATTTTTAAATGCATTACTACATGAATGCACAATCTTAAAGCTTTAGCTATATGAATGCAACAGGTTCAGTCCATGAGCAATATTAAGGCTATGCACAACAGTTTCAATCAAAACCAATGATGCAAGCAACTTAGACAATTTCTAATTGATGCAAGACTTTCATTGATGGATTAAACATAGGCAATAGCATCAGATAACAATAGGATTGAACTTAGACAGTATGAGATATGATTATGTATGCAAAATAACTTACCAATCATGATGCAAGCAGCAGAGACATTCTACTCAATTCTACAATACATTCATGATGATTCAGGCTATGACAACACTCAAGACAATGCAATAAACAAAACATGAGATTCTGGGACTCTAGACATTACTTACTATCAATATGACAATGCAACAGCAAAACAATTTCAGTGCAATTAGCCTAGACATACTACTAGAAGCTATAAACACTTAATGGAATTAGGGAAAGCACATAGTATAATCAGGAGTTAAACCTATCAAGACATATTAAGATAGATGAGATTAGGTTTACTCCCTTGGTTAAGATGATGAGGAGTGGTTCTCAGAGTTACCACTTGAATCCTTACTTCTTCTTCTTCTCTTATTGCAATCACCCTTCTGAAGTCACCACCATGATGGAATGCTTGTGGATGCTTCAGCTACTTCTTCAATCACCTCACAATAGAAGCCGCCTTGATAGAGTAGCCTTCTTCTTCACACAGCCAAGAGTGCTCTGTCTTAGTTTGAGCACCCTCTTGAATAGGCACGCCACTGCCTAGACCCGGTTGGCTTCTTCTTCTGATACTTGCAATGTTAAGAAGAAGAGCACGAGTGAGTTCTACAACCATCTGTGCTTCTCCCTTTCTTGTAACACCTCTCCATTGTACACACAATGGGCATCATTCTTTCTCTTTCAACTCGGATTTGATGATGAACTAGGAGCACCTTTTGTGAACCTGAAACATCACTCAAACTCTAGCCAAGATAAGACACAATTGCATTGGGATCAATCCTTGACTTCATCAAGTTTGATCACCAATGTCTCAAGCTTTATAACATTAGATAGAATCAAGACAATGTCAAGTTCTTATCTATGCAAGCAACCATTCTCTAAATACTAAGCAAGACCTTATCAGATTCAAGTCAAAGTATTTAGGCAATTTTAATCACTCCTTAATATGCAACTTAGACTTTAATCTAAATGCAACAATCCAAAGCAGCAACAAGGCAGTATGCATTAATCTTAACAGTTTCTAGCACATGAAAGCAAGAATGATTAGATATAATCTATCATCTTAACAAGACAAGTTAATTTAGAGCTGTCATTAAGCATTTACCATTTTCAATAGTATTGATGTCAAAACTTGATTAATAAATCATCAAGTTTGATTCCCAATAACACAAGCAATGCAACAGATAGACACAAGGCATTATCAAGTTCTATTCTTTGCAAGCTAGCTCTCTAAGAACAATCAAGATCCTAACAGATTCAAGACAAGTTACTTAGGCACTTTTAAAACTTCTTTACTCAGCAATTTAGACATGAATCTAATGCTTCAATGTAAGACAGCCACAAGACTATATGCAACAGCTTTCAATTCCGTTTTAATCCATGTATGCAAGCAGATTCAATTAATCACAACAAGCATCACTATGATTCGGAGCTAAGCATATTAACAATCTTAATCACCAAACCAGGCTCTTTAAGCATACTGAGACAGATTCTAAAAGTATTCATTTAGCAATCTTTAAACAATTCTCAGATTTTCAATCACATCACAACCAGTCAATATACTCAAGCTTTATACAAGAGAAAGAGGTTTCTTACAGCCAAGGAACTAGTGTTAGTTCCTTGAAACTCCATAGAACATGGCAAGACAGTGAGCTGTTGGTGTCGATTCCAACTTCTCCTTCTCCCATGGACCTTTCTCTTGAACTCTCCATGTCAAAGACCCCACCTTTCTTCATGTTAAGTTCGCCACATCAGTACCAGCTGAAAGCTATCACCTTTCTTCTTGGACAGTGGATAAGACTTAGCTTGGACATAGCTTTGAAGCTTGGTTGATGAGATCGCCTCATACACCATTGCTTCCAAGGTTCTTTCTTCTTCATGGGCTTCATGAGAGAGTGTAGGTCGGCCAGAGACAGCTTCTGGACACCATGGATGAGCACACCTTCTTCTTGAAGAGTAGAACAACCGGCTGGACCATGGAGCTTCTTCTTGGCTTCAAGCGACATGGAGGAGAGCTATGAGCTTCAGCAGAAGCAAGAACCAAGTTCTAATGAACCTGGCTCTGATACCATATGATTTTTAAAGAGATCTCTACTCTGGTTGTGTGTGTGTGTGTATAAACTCCAATGGAGAAAGATGAGAGCTTAGTTCTAGGTGATTTAAGAACAGAGATGGGTGAGAGTGTTTAAGTGTTTAAGAGACTAAAGAGAATGAGATTAAGAGACTGAGAGACTAGAGAGAGACTGAGAGAATAAGAGACTTAAGATTAGGGAAGGAGAAGGGAAACCCCCTTACTCACTTAGTCTTTTACAAATCGACATCCTTAAACCTTTATACTAGCTTTACAACTTAGAAAACCCTAGCTAAGAGATAAGGAAAGAAGGGTGGAGATCTTCTGGTTTGAATTGGATGCTTCAGATCACTCTTGGTGCTTTACTAGCTGTTTGTATGCGCCTGATTGGATGAGGGAAAGTATGGTGAGGAGAGCTTGTGTATCTGCCCTTTTAACTGTCCAGATACACAACCTTGCTTGCTCTTCCTTTCCAGCTGTAGCCAGCCTGTCGTGGACCATTCTAACCAATCCCATACTTCCCATACTTGGCGCCAACTCTTGTTTGAATCTTCTTGCCACCAAAGCATCTTCTTGATTCCATTTGATGCTTCTCACCATCCCGGACTTTGCACACTCATACTAGAGCTTCTCCTTGGCTGTACGGACTTGCCATAACCGTACACCAATGCCCTATATTTGCACAGCCCTCAAATAGCTTCAAATGGTCGAGTCCATCAGTCTTGAGTTGATCATGTCCGTACAGGCCGTACCATCCGTACGGCCGTCCGTACCGGCCTCGCCCTTAAGCTCCCAAACTCCTCCAAAGATCTCCCAACTCTGATTACTACTCTTCTTGATCACTATCTTATCTTTGTACTAGCTTCACATCTCTTCTGAAGCTTCATAGAACTCTTCTTAACATCTTCTAGAGCTTGCCCTATTATTGTACAAGCTCCATCTTCTCTTCAGTTCAACACAGCCCATCTTAACTCCTTGTCCAGCCGTCCCACTTAAATACCTCAGTATCCTATCAACCATCTTCCAATGATGGACCTTTGGCGCCTGCATATGTTGACTCACTTGATTCACAGCGAAGCATATATCTGGCCTAGTAATTGTCAAGTAGATCAGCTTGCCAACCATCTTCCTGTATAGCTTAGGATCCTCAAACAGCTGCTTCTCTTCAACCTCCCCCTCACGCAGAACCTTATATCCCTCCTCGAGGGTTGTCTTAGCTATCTTTCCTCCAAGCACATCAGTCTCCTTCAACATATCCATAGTATACTTCCTTTGAGACATAAACAAACCCTCCTTTGATCTGCATATCTCAATGCCCAGAAAATACTTCACCTCTCCCAAATCCTTGATGTCAAACACAGATTTGAGAAACTCCTTAGTAGCTTGAATCCCTGCCTTATCACTCCCTGTGATAATCAAATCATCCACATACACTAGAATCACAATGATCCCTGAAGGTCCTGTCAAGGTGAAGAGAGTGTGATCTAATTCAGACTTCCTAAAGCCTCTCCCATTGAGTGTTGTACTCAGCTTCCTGTACCAAGCTCCAGGTGATTGTTTCAGCCCATATATTGCCTTCTTCAATCTCAAAACATTCCCTGGCTTTACTAGATGCTCAAGACCAGGAGGAGGAAGCATGTATACCTCATCTTCTAGCTCACCTTGTAAGAAAGCATTCTTCACATCCATCTGCCACAAATCCCACTCCAAGTTTGTTGCAATGGACAACACAATCCGAACTGTATGTAGCTTAGCTACTGGTGCAAAGGTATCAATGTAATCCTCTCCATAGGTCTGTGTAAATCCTCTTGCAACCAATCTGGTCTTCTTCCTATCAATCTGTCCATTTGCTAGATACTTGATTGTGAAGATCCATCTACTAGATACAGCCCTCTTTCCCTTAGGCAGCTCACTCTCATACCATGTATCATTTTTGATCATAGCACCTGCTTCAGCTCCCACTGATTCTTTCCATTCCTTGTCTAACATAGCTTCTTCATAAGTCCTTGGTACATAACTCTCATCCAGACTAATCATAAAGGCATAATGCTCCTCTGGAAACTCAGCAAAGGAACACACGGCTTGAGAAGGATGCTCCACAGCCTGGGCATTGTAGTACACTCTCGAGTTTACCCAGTTGGAAGGATCCCTCTTTATCCTTGTGCTCCTCCTCAAAGCTTGAACCTGATCTTCAGTTTGCACACTAGCCGGCTCCACTTGCTCTTCTTCTGAACTGGCCGGTCTGAGTTGTTCTTCTACACTAGACTGAACCTCATCCACTTCTCCACTAGACTGAACCTCATTGTTCTCAACTTCTTGTGATGTATCTTGATCATTAAGACCTGAATCCTCTTGGTTTTGCTCTTGCTCACCAGATTCAGTTCCATTCCCCCTCTCATGATCAAGAGGAGTTGTTCTTCCAGCTCCACCACTCTGATTGGAAGACTCTCTCCTTCCGGTTTCCTGATCCTGGGATAATCCTATCCCAAGCTTCTCTAACAACACTCTCAGTATTGTTGCCTTATCAGATGGAGCTTGAGACAAATCCTTCAGATTTTCCCACTCCTTTTCTTCATAATAACCTTTTGTTTCAACAAACTTCACTTCTCTAGATACCATCACTCTCCTTGCTTCAGGATCATAGCACTTGTACCCCTTCTGAGTGATAGAGTAACCAATGAACATAGCCTTAGTACTCTTTGCCTCCAGCTTGTTTCTCTGCTCTCCTAGAACCATGACATAGCACACACACCCAAAGACACGTAGATGATCAATGACAGGTTTGCTCTTGTTCAATACCTCAAATGGAGACAGACTCTTCAATATCTTGGTTGGAACCCGGTTGATGAGATAGCAAGCAGTCTGCACAGCATCACTCCAAAAACGTTTTGGGACATTTGCATGAAACATCATCGATCTAGCAACCTCCATCAAGTGCCTGTTCTTCCTCTCAGCTACACCATTCTGCTGTGGTGTATAAGGGCAGCTAGTATGATGCACAATCCCATGCTTGGCTAGATGGCTCTTGAAGGCATTGCTGATGTACTCACCTCCATTATCTGATCTCAGTACCTTCACAGTAGCATTGTATTGATTATTAACATATGCTTGGAAGTTTATAAAAGCTTCTAGCACCCTATCTTTGGATGGGAGCAAGGTGAGCCATGTATACTTAGACTTCTCATCAATGAATGTCACAAAGTACTTCTGGCTATCCCTAGACACACAAGGGGCTGTCCACACATCCGAGTGAACCAGATCAAAACAATGCTCATAAGTAGTCTCTGATGTTGGGAAAACAGTCCTACAATGGTTTCCTAATATGCATGCTTCACAGTCCAAGTGATTAAATGACATATTAGGCATGATCAATTCAATTGCACGAGCATGAGGATGTCCCAATCTAGCATGCCAAGTCATACTACCAACCCTATCAACAGCACTACTCAAGCATACGGAATCAAAGGGTTTAGAATTCTTAGCCATTTGAAGATGGTATAGCTGATTCTTGCTGTCTCCTCTGCCAATGACTCTCCCAGTCTTCAAATCTTGAAACTCAACTTCATCAGGTCTGAATACTACTTGACAATCAAGATCAATGGTAGCTTTCTTCACAGATAACAGATTTGAAGTGAACCGGGGCATGTAGAAGGCAGCCGTGTCCTTCTCAAACAGTTTGAGCTTTCCCACTCCTTCTATTGGGATCATAGCACCATTAGCTATCATAACACTCCCTGTTGCAGCTTTGATCTCACTTATAAGCCTCCTATCACTGATCATATGATGACTTGCTCCAGAATCAATCACAATGGGTTTAGAAGCTCCGGATTGTATAGCATGCTTCTTGCTTGCTGCTAAGGCTTGTACATGTTTCATGAACACTCCCCATTCCTTCCTGGTGATGCGATCATCAGCTCCACTTCCTTTCTCCTGCTCTCTTAGCACCACACTGTCTTCTACTGATTCACCCATGTAGGCTGAGTAAGAACACTCTCCTCTAACTATCTGGTGAACTACATCCTTGATCCCCTTCAAGCCCATCATGTGTCTTAAGTCATCCGACTCACTCTCCTCTCTCCAAGGTCCTCTCATCATGAACCACACCTTGGAAAGCTTTCTCAACCTTCTCCTTTTACAGCTTGTACCACCTTTCCACTGAGTTGATCCCTTGTTCTTCCCACACACACCACGCACATGTTGAACAAGCTTACAAATCCCATACACAAGAAGGTTAAATAAAACATCTTGTTCCTGCCTTTCTTGAATCACTTTCGGATCTGATGTGCTTGGCCTCAACACATCTAACTCCGACCATACACATTTCAGCCTTGCCACAAGCTGATACAACTCACCCTTTCCATGTTTCCAGTCTCGGATCACACCCTTGGCTTCATGAACCTTCAACCTTGCTGTCTGACCTTCTTCAGCAGCTACCTCCTTTAAAGGTTCCACCTTTACTTGAATCTCCTCCAAACTTGCTGTCTGATCTTTCTCAGCAGCTGTCACCTTTGAAGGCTCTTCCTTTACATGATTACTCCAAATCCCACAGCTCTCCAAAGCTGTCTTTATCCAGATTGGCCAACCACACTCGTTTTCTCTCTCTTTCTTCACTTCACATCTTGATCTTGTCTTCTCCACCATGCTTAACTCGTTTGAATCCATCAGAAACTCTCCACAGACTCAAGTCGATCTCAAGCACACAAACAAACACCAAGAACACACCAAGAACACCTCAAGAACACCAAGAACACCTCAAGAACCTCAGACTTCATAAACAAGAATCAAACACACTCTCCCTTTTTGCGCAACCTGGCTCTGATACCATAAACACTTTTGTGTTTGTAGTGTGTTTAATAATTAATCTGAGTGATTTGTATAATGTTTAGGAGATTAAGAGTTCTAGAGAGAATAAGAACAAGAGAGAGAGACTCAAAACTCCATTAATTAATTTAATGTCTCAGATACAAGTTATATATGAAGAGATAAGGATAATACAAAGAGGATTTCGAAATCCATAAGCATGTGAAGTCAAGGGATAGGCTGTAAAGATGCTTCACATGCTTGGACAGGCTGTAAAGGTGCTTTACCTTTCCAGCTATGACCAGACCTTATCCAAACTACTCCTTCCTTATCCAGACTTCCTCTTGGGCGTGATCCACTCTCCAAAGGGATGCAAAGTAACTTCCTAAGCTTTTAACTTAGTTACCACAGTCAAACCGAAATTACTGTGGTAAAACTCCAAAGTTACTATCTGCCCCAATACTCTTCCTCTATCAATGTATCTCCTCTTCTCAACACTGTATTTCCAAACTCATCTACGGTTTATGAGAATTGCTTTGATCTTATTCACTCTGATGTATGGACTGCTCCTTGTTTATCTAGAGAGAACCATAAGTATTATGTCTCATTCATTGATGAAAAATCTAAATACACCTGGTTAACCTTAATTCCAACTAAAGATAGGGTGCTTGATGCATTTAAAAACTTTCAATCCTATGTAACTAACCATTATCAAGCCAAGATTAAGATTTTCAGGTCAGATAATGGAGGAGAATACATTGGACAAGCTTTCAAGCAACATTTATCTCAGTATGGAATTCTTCATCAAACCAGCTGTCCCTACACTCCACAACAGAATGGTGTGGCTGAGAGGAAGAATAGGCACCTTATGGAAGTTGCAAGATCAATAATGTTTCAAGCTAATGTACCTAAGAAGTTTTGGAGTGATGCAGTAGCCACGGCCTGCTATCTAATCAACAGGACTCCCACACTGATCCTGAAAGGACAGTCACCATTTGAGGTTCTCAACAAACATAAACCCTCATTAGAACATATACGGATCTTTGGGTGTTTATGTTATGTTTTGATACCCGAGGAGTTGAGAAACAAGCTTGCAGCTAGGAGTACAAAGGCAATGTTTATTGGCTACTCTACAACTCAAAAGGGATGCAAGTGTTATGATCCAGACACAAGAAGGGTGCTGGTATCCAGGGATGTGAAGTTTGTTGAAGAGAGAGGATACTATGAGGAGCAAAACAAAGAAGACTTGAAAGATCTTACCTCGGAGAGAGCCACTACCTTGCGGATCATCTTAGAAAGTATTGGGATCAAGGTGAGACAAGATCAGCAAGGACCTGGCAGTAACCCAGGATCTCAACCACCGAATGGTGGAAGTTCAGCAACTCCCACTTCTGATCATGGGGGGGAAAGGAGTGAACCAGAGACAACTCAATAGAGTAGTGGAGTATCTGGTACACATGATCAAGATGTGGAAGTAAGTGAACAGCAAGATGGAGCTGAAGAAAGTCAGCTAGGATAAGAAGAGGCAGTTGAAGTGTCTACTTCTGTACCACAAGAAAGTAGAGAAGAATCACAAGTGGAAGTGGAACAACCGGAACCAGCATTGAGAAGAAGCACACGGATTAGGAGAGATGCTTCCAACTGGGTAAGCACGAGAGTGTACTACAATGCCCAGGCTGTGGAGTATCCTTCTCAAGCTGTGTGTTCCTTTGCTCAATACCCTGAAGAACATTTTGCTTTTATGGTAAACTTGGATGAGAACTACATTCCAAGAAGCTATGAAGAGGCAATGATGGATAAAGAGTGGAAGGAATCAGTTGGAGCTGAGGCAGGAGCTATGATCAAGAATGATACATGGTATGAGAGTGAGTTACCAAAAGGAAAAAAGGCAGTTACTAGTAGATGGATCTTCACAATCAAGTATAAGGCTGATGGAAAGATTGAGAGGAAGAAGTCAAGACTGGTTGCAAGAGGTTTTACTCAAACTTATGGAGAAGATTACATTGAGACCTTTGCACCAGTAGCCAAACTACACACAATCCGGATTGTATTAAGCTTGGCTGTAAACCTTGGATGGGGCTTATGGCAAATGGATGTGAAGAATGGTATTCTACAAGGAGAACTTGAGGATGAGGTGTATATGCATCCACCTCCAGGTTTGGAACACTTGGTGAAGAGAGGGAATGTGTTGAGACTGAAGAAAGCTATCTATGGGTTGAAACAATCACCAAGAGCTTGGTACAACAAGCTAAGCACTACTCTGAATTGCCGAGGCTTCAAGAAATCTGAGTTGGATCACACCCTCTTCACTCTCACTACTCCCTCAGGTATGATTGCACTCCTTGTGTATGTTGATGATATCATTATCACAGGAAGTGATAAGGAAGGTATCATAGCAACCAAGGAGTTTCTTAAGTCCATGTTTGAGATTAAAGACTTGGGAGAAATGAAATACTTCCTTGGAATTGAGATATGTAGATCCAAGGAAGGTTTATTCATGTCTCAAAGGAAGTATACACTTGATCTTATAAAAGGTGCAGGTGCTTATGGAGGCAAAACAGCAAGGATGCCTATGGAGGATGGCTACAAAGTCCCACGAGAGGGGGAGATTGAAGACAGCAAACCATATCAGGATCCTAAACTCTATAGAAAACTAGTTGGTAAATTGATTTACCTTACCATAACTAGACCTGACATTTGTTTTGCTGTGAATCAGGTGAGTCAACACATGCAAGTGCCTAAAGAGCATCATTGGCGTATGGTGGAGAGAATCTTAATGTATCTCAACGGCTCACCTGATCAAGGAGTATGGATGGGTTGCAATGGAAGCACTGAAGTGGTTGGATACTGTGATGCGGATTGGGCTGGTGATAGAGTAGACAGGAGATCAACCACAGGCTATTGCACATTCATTGGAGGCAACTTGGTTACGTGGAAGAGTAAGAAGCAGAAGCTGGTCTCTTGCTAAAGTGCAGAAGCTGAGTATAGAGCTATGCTGAAGCTTACCAACGAGCTGGGGTGGATCAAAGGTATCTTGAAGCATTTGGAGATTTATCAAGCTGCGCCTATGACAATGCATTGTGATAACCAAGCAGCTATCCACATTGCCTCCAACTCGGTGTTCCATGAGAGAACCAAGCACATTGAAGTTGATTGTCACAAAGTGAGGCAGATGATCATCCTAGGAGTCATCCTGCCATGCTACACTCGGAGTGAAGATCAGTTGGCTGATGTGTTCACTAAGGCTGCGAGACAAAAGACTATGGAGTCCATTCATATCAGATTGGGACTCATAGACCTTGGGAAGAGAAGGAGCTGATCCCCTAAGTCATGAGGTCTTTACTCTTTTTCCCTCATCAAAGTTTTATCCCAATGGGTTTTCTTTGGTGAGGTTTTTAATGAGGAAGATCTCATGGCTATCCAAGCTTAGGCTTTCACAAAGCTAAGCTTGAGGGGGAGTGTTGAGAAGAAGGCATTAGATGATGAGATGGATTGTTAATAAGAGAGTGAGGCTTAGGAGAGAAATGGGTTGGTGGAATGAGTTTGGGAGAGGCTAGGCCGTACCATGGCCGTACAGGCCGTACCATGGCCGTACAAGAGGAACTCGACCAAGATCACTCATTAAGGGAAGTTACTACACTCGGTTAACTTAAGAGGTAAAGGAGAAGTCTTACTAACCCTTTACTGATGTTACCGTGTGGAGAGGATAAGGGAAGAGCTTATGACAGGCTGTCAGGAGCTGTGTAAAGGTAAAGGTGCTTTACACACAAGGAAGAGCTTAATTGGACAGTTTGAATTAAAGTAGAATCTTATCCTATGTAATAGTGTGCTTTCTGAAACCCTTAACCCACGAGCTGCCTCTCTATATATTGTAACCTCTGGTCATTAATAATACTTAGACAGTTCAGACTATCCTTTGCCTCCATGGTTTACTCTTAGTCTCTTACTCTCAACTCGTTCTCTACCCTTAGTTTCTCTCTAATCTCTTTCAAATCTATTCTAAACACTCAGATTACTCTTCATTACTCTAAACTTTCAATGAAGAAGTTATCCCACTTTCAAATCAGATGATTCCAGTTTCCCAGTTTGGTAATAGCACAGCTTCTTCGTCGTTCCAATCAAACCAGGATGAATCTCTTTGTAAGAAGCTTGATTTGGATACATAAAGTGGTGGAAAATCACCAGGAAGTTGAATAAATCTCATAGGAGTTGGCATGAAGAAGTTATCCCACTTTCAAATCAGGTGATTCCAGTTTCCCAGTTTGGGAATAGCACAGCTTCTTCGTCGTTCAAATCAAACCAGGATGAATAACTTTGTAAGAAGCTTGATTTGGATACATAAAGTGGTGGAGAATCACCAGGAAGTCGAATAAATCTCATAGGAGTTGGCATGAAGAAGTTATCCCACTTTCAAATCAGGTGATTCCAGTTTCCCAGTTTGGGAATAGCAAGCTTCTTCGTCGTTCCCATCAAACCAGGATGAATCCCTTTGTAAGAAGCTTGATTTGGATACATACAGTGGTGGAAAATCACCAGGAAGTTGAATAAATCTCATAGGAGTTGGCATGAAGAAGTTATCCCACCTTCAAATCAGGTGATTCCAGTTTCCCAGTTTGGGAATAGCACAGCTTCTTCGTCGTTCCATTCAAACCAGGATGAATCTCTTTGTAAGAAGCGTGATTTGGATACATAAAGTGGTGGAGAATCACCAGGAAGTTGAATAAATCTCATAGGAGTTGGTATGAAGAAGTTATCTCACTTTCAAATCAGGTGATTCTAGTTTCCCAGTTTGGGAATAGCACAGCTTCTTCGTCGTTCCAATCAAACCAGGATGAATCTCTTTGTAAGATGCTTGATTTGGATACATAAAGTGGTGGAAAATAAACACTTTTGTGTTTTAGAGAATGATTCAAACAACCAGAGATACTTAGATTCAAAGATTAACGATATTAAGAGATTTTAGGGAGAGAATCAAGAGAGAGACTCAAAACTCCATTAATTATTAAAGATGAGGTTTACAACATACTTATATGAGAGAGACAATCAATTTCGAAATCAATCAGATAAGGTAGAGGTTCAGGGCATGTGTAGTCAAAGAGAGCCATCCAAAAGCAGCCAATGGGAGTCTTCACATGCTTGATCCCTTTGGTATCTTTTACTAGATGCTGTCTACTTTCCAGCCTGTCTCCAGCCTTATCCAGCCCTAAACCTTATCCAGACTGCTCCTCCCTTATCCATACATCTCCTTGGTCGTGGCTTACTCTCCAATGTGAGCCAAGGTAACTTTCCAAGCTTTAACTTAGTTACCACAGTAAAACCAAAGTTACTGTGGTAACTCCAAAGTTACTGTCTGTCTCAATCCTCATTCTCTATCAATGTAGTCACTCTTTATTACTTCATCTCAACACTCCCCCTCAAGCTTGACCATGTGTAACAAGTCAAGCTTGGAAACCATGAAGACCTCCCTCATTAAAAACCTCACCAAAGAAAACCCATTGGGATAAAACTTTGATGAGGGAAAAATAGTGGAGACTCCATGGTTAAGGGGCTCAGCTCCTGGGAGTAAGATCAATGAGTCCAAGCCTTGATAGTATGGACTCCGTTGTCTTCAATCTCGCTGCCTTAGTAAACACATCTGCAAGCTGATCTTCACTTCTTGTATAACATGGCAGAATTACTCCTAAGATTATCATCTGCCTCACCTTATGACAATCCACCTCTATGTGCTTTGTTCTCTCATGAAACACTGAGTTAGAGGCAATGTGGATAGCTGCTTGATTGTCACAATGCATAGTCATAGGAGTACTCTGCTCAATCTCTAGATGCTTCAAGATCCCCTTGATCCATACCTACTCGTTTGTCAGCTTCAACATGGCTCTATACTCAGCTTCAGCACTTGAACAGGAGATAACCTTCTGCTTCTTACTTTTCCAAGTTACCAAGTTCCCTCCAATGAATGTACAATACCCAGTAGTTGATCTCCTGTCCACTCTATCTCCTGCCCAATCAGCATCACAATAACCAACCACTTCTGTACTGCCATTGCAGCCCATCCAAACTCCTTGTCCAGCTGTCCCACTTAAATACCTCAGTATCCTATCCCAAGCTTCTCTAACAACACTCTCAGTGTTGTTGCCTTATCAGATGGAGCTTGAGACAAATCCTTCAGATTTTCCCACTCCTTTTCTTCATAATAACCTTTTGTTTCAACAAACTTCACTTCTCTAGATACCATCACTCTCCTTGCTTCAGGATCATAGCACTTGTACCCCTTCTGAGTGATAGAGTAACCAATGAACATAGCCTTAGTACTCTTTGCCTCTAGCTTGTTTCTCTGCTCTCCTGGAACCATGACATAGCACACACACCCAAAGACACGTAGATGATCAATGACAGGTTTGCTCTTGTTCAACACCTCAAATGGAGACAGATTCTTCAATATCTTGGTTGGAACCCGGTTGATGAGATAGCAAGCAGTCTGTACAGCATCACTCCAAAAACGTTTTGGGACATTTGCATGAAACATCATCGATCTAGCAACCTCCATCAAGTGCCTGTTCTTCCTCTCAGCTACACCATTCTGCTGTGGTGTATAAGGACAGCTAGTCTGATGCACAATCCCATGCTTGGCTAGATGACTCTTGAAGGCATTGCTGATGTATTCACCTCCATTATCTGATCTCAGTACCTTCACAGTAGCATTGTATTGATTAGATACATATGCTTGGAAGTTCATAAATGCTTCTAGCACCCTATCTTTAGATGGAAGCAATGTAAGCCAAGTATACTTAGACTTCTCATCAATGAATGTCACAAAGTACTTCTGGCTATCTCTGGACAAACAAGGAGCCGTCCACACATCTGAATGAACTAGATCAAAGCAATGCTCATAAGTAGTTTCTGAAGTTGGAAACACAGTCCTACAATGCTTTCCTAATATGCAAGCCTCACACTCTAAGTGATTAAATGACATATTAGGCATGATCAATTCAATTGCACGAGCATGAGGATGTCCCAATCTAGCATGCCAAGTCATACTATCACACCTATCAACAGTAAGAGTTTTAAGTAATGTAAAAGATAATCTGAGTTTAGATGAGAATAAGGAAGAGATTTGTGTAGCTTAAGAGATTAAGAGACTAATGGAGAATCATTATGAAAAGTCTAGAGAGATTAATTGTTTAGAACTGTCTGATTCTTATTAATGATGAGCTCACAATATATATAGGTCCATACACATTAGGGTTTTCGAAATCATAAGGATAAGCAAGCATGTAGAGTCAAAGAGGAGCTGGTGCTTTAGTTTGAACCGGCCAATGATAGTCTCCACACGTTTGAAGCATCTTCTTGATCCAAGACTAGATGCTCTTCCTTTCCAGCTCTTGCCAGCCTGTCCTAGCTGTCAAGCCGCGCCTTTCTTATCCTCTCCAACGTTCGGATAAGGTCTTGGTCAAGTGTAACTTCCAGTCAGTCCATGTAAGTTACCCGGAGAGTTACTTGCCCGCTTTTACCTTTGTACGGCCAATGGTACGGCCTATCCGTCCGTACCATCCCTATCAACCCATTTCCTCTCTTAACTCCTTTGCCCTCTTTATGTCCTCAACTCCTTTGTGTCTTTACCTCTTATCTCATATGTCTCAACTCATCTCAACACTCCCCCTCAAGCTTAGCTTTGTGAAAGTCTAAGCTTGGCTAGCCATGAGATCTTCCTCATTAAAAACCTCACCAAAGAAAACCCATTGGGACAAAACTTTGATGAGGGAAAAAGAGTAAAGACCTCATGACTTAGGGGATCAGCTCCTTCTCTTCCCAAGATCTATGAGTCCCAATCTAATGTGAATGGACTCCATAGTCTTGTGTCTCGCAGCCTTAGTGAACACATCAGCCAACTGATCTTCACTCCTAGTGTAGCATGGCAGGATGACTCCTAGGATAATCATCTGCCTCACTTTGTGACAATCAACTTCAATGTGCTTGGTTCTCTCATGGAACACGGAGTTGGAGGCAATGTGGATAGCTGCTTGGTTATCACAATGCATTGTCATTGGTGTGGCTTGATCAATCTCCAAATGCTTCAAGATGCCTTTGATCCACACCAGCTCGTTGGTAAGCTTCAGCATAGCTCTATACTCAGCTTCTGCACTTGAGCAAGAGACCACCTTCTGCTTCTTACTCTTCCACGTGACCAAGTTGCCTCCAATGAATGTGCAATAGCCTGTGGTTGATCTCCTGTCTGCTCTATCACCGGCCCAATCCGCATCACAGTATCCAACCACTTCAGTGCTCCCATTGCAACCCATCCATACTCCTTGATCAGGTGAGCCGTTGAGATACATCAAGATTCTCTCCACCATACACCAGTGATGCTCCTTAGGCACTTGCATGTGTTGACTCACCTGATTCACAGCAAAACAAATGTCAGGTCTAGTTATGGTAAGGTAAATCAATTTACCAACTAGTTTTCTATAGAGTTTAGGATCCTGATAAGGTTTGCTGTCTTCAATCTCCCCCTCTCGTGGGACTTTGTAGCCATCCCCCATAGGCATCCTTGCTGTCTTGCCTCCATAAGCACCTGCACCTTTCAAAAGATCAAGTGGATACTTCCTTTGAGACATGAATAAACCTTCCTTGGATCTACATATCTCAATTCCAAGAAAGTATTTCATTTCTCCCAAGTCTTTAATCTCAAACATGGATTTAAGGAACTCCTTGGTTGCTATGATACCTTCCTTATCACTTCCTGTGATAATGATATCATCAACATACACAAGGAGGGCTATCATACCTGAGGGAGTGGTAAGAGTGAAGAGAGTGTGATCTAGTTCAGACTTCTTGAAGCCTCGGCCATTCAAGGTAGTACTCAGCTTGTTGTACCAAGCTCTTGGTGATTGCTTCAATCCATAGATGGCTTTCTTCAATCTCAACACATTTCCCTTCTTCACTAAGTGTTCAAGGCCTGGTGGAGGATGCATATAGACTTCATCCTCAAGCTCTCCTTGTAGAAAAGCATTCTTCACATCCATTTGCCATAAGCCCCATCCAAGGTTCACAGCTAAACTTAGTACAATCCGGATTGTATGTAGCTTAGCCACTGGTGCAAATGTCTCAATGTAATCCTCTCCATAGGTTTGTGTGAAGCCTCTTGCAACCAGTCTTGACTTCTTCCTCTCAATTTGCCCATCAGCCTTGTACTTGATTGTGAAGATCCATCTACTTGATACTGCCTTCTTTCCCTTAGGTAGTTCACTCTCATACCATGTATCATTCTTTACCATAGCTCCTGCCTCAGCTCTCACTGATTCCTTCCACTCCTTATCTAACATTGCCTCTTCATAGCTCTTTGGAATATAATTCTTATCCAAGTTCACCATAAAAGCACAATGCTCTTGAGGATATTGAGCAAAGGAACACACGGCCTGAGTAGGATGCTCCACAGCCTGGGCATTGTAGTACACTCTCGTGTTTACCCAGCTAGAAGGATCCTTTCTCAGCCTTGTGCTTCTTCTCAATACTGGCTGATCTTGAACCAGCTCATCTTGGACACTCGGCTCTTGTACTTCAACCTGAGCTTCTACATCTTCTTGTCTTTGGTCACCTTGATTATGAGAGCCTGAGTTACTCTCTTCTCCTTCTTCACCCAAGCCGGCTCCATCTTGGCCATTTTCTTGAGTTTCAGGCTCACTTCCCCCCTCATGATCAAGGTGAGGTGTTTGATCAACTCCAACAGGTGCTCCGGAGCTTGCTTGTTGGTTTCCACCATCAACATTCGGATCCTGGTTCATCTTGATGCCTAGACCTTCCAAGATCATTCTCAAAGCTCCGGCCTTATCTGATGTCAAATCCTTTAGATCCTCTTGATTCTTTTCTTCATAGTATCCTCTTGCTTCTATGAACTTCACATCTCTAGAGGTCAGAACTCTTCTAGTATCTGGATCATAGCACTTGTATCCCTTTTGTGTTGTTGAGTAACCAATGAACATTGCCTTAGTGCTTCTTGCTTCTAACTTGTTCCTCAACTCTCCTGGTACCAACACATAACATAAGCATCCAAAAACTCTCAAGTAGTCCACTGATGGCTTGTGCTTGTTTAGAACTTCAAATGGTGCTTGATCCTTTAAGACCTTTGTAGGAATTCTATTGATCAAGTAGCAAGCAGTGGCCACAGCATCACTCCAAAATCTCTTTGGGACATTTGCTTGGAACATTAGTGATCTAGCAACCTCCATCAAGTGCCTGTTTTCCTCTCAGCCACACCATTCTGTTGAGGTGTGTAAGGGCAGCTTGTTTGATGCAAGATTCCATGGTGACTTAGATGACTCTTGAACGCATAGCTTGTGTACTCTCCTCCATTATCTGATCTCAAAATTTTAATCTTGGCATGGTAATGGTTAGTCACATAAGTTTGAAAGTTCTTAAATGCATCTATCACCCTATCTTTTGATGGAATTAAAGTTAACCAGGTGTATTTAGATTTTTCATCAATGAATGTGACAAAGTATTTATGATTATCTCTAGATATGCAAGGTGCAGTCCAAACATCAGAATGAATCAAGTCAAAACACTTATCATAAACACTAGTAGAGTTTGGAAACACAATTTTACAATGCTTGCCTAAAATGCAAGCTTCACAATCCTTATTTTCAAATGAAACACCTGGTAACATCAAGTTCAAAGCCCTTCCATGAGGGTGTCCTAATCTAGCATGCCACAAAGCATTTTTATTTAAACTAGAAGCAGAGGTGAATGAACAATTGTGATTGGAAATAGGATCAAGTTCTTCAAGCAAGTATAATTCTCCTTTAGTGATTCCTTTTCCAATCAATTGGCTGCTCTCAATATCCTGAAACTTTACATCATTAGGACTGAATATAACATTGCAATTCAAATCAGTTGTGCATTTCTTAACAGATAGCAAGTTAGATGTAAATTCAGGCATATAGAAAGCTCTAGTATTCTTATCAAACAATTTCAAGTTTCCTATTCCTCTAATAGGTATCTTGTCTCCATTTGCAATCATAACATGTCCATTAGTTGGTTCTATATCCTTAATAAGATTTGTATCACTAATCATGTGATGAGATGCACCAGAATCAACAATTAATGGTTTAGTTATGTTGCTAGCATTGTTACACAGGTTCAAAGGTGATCTAAATGCATTGGACTCATGATTCATCCTAGCATTTCTAGCAAAGGTGTACTCATTTCTAAAGTTCTCATTACTCTTAATCCTATTAATCCTAGCAATGTCATCAACACAGGCAGATGTAGCTATCATAGACGCACCAAAGGAGTACCCATGAGTGTTACCGTTCTCCTTGAGCATTTTGATGAGAGCATCCATCTCGGACCTCCTGATGTAGTCATGATCATTGCCACGGTTGTTAGGAGCTCCTGAGTATGTCACCAGTGCCTTGCCATCACCCTCACGACCTTCTCCTTCAGCTCCACGGTTAGATGACCCAGCTCCACTTGTTCCCTCAGATGCGTGGGCTCTTGCCTCCCTTTCCTTCATGAACTTTGCCGGCTTTAGGTGGGGATGAAGTATCCAGCACTGACTCTTCTTGTGTCCATGCTTCTTGCAGTGATCACAGTTGCCATTGAACTTCCTATCCTCATACTTGCTGTGTGCTGCCTTATTAGCTTGTGGAGTCTCTTCATGATCAGTTTGCGCAGCATTTGCTAGAGACAGGTCTCCTTTGCCACCAAACAAGCCAATGGAGCCTTGCTCCTTTTGTATCTGAGCACACGCATCCTCCAGATCAGGGAGTTTCTCAGCCCTCAGCACATGCTTGATCAGCCCATTGTAGCTCGGATTCAATGTAAGCAACAACCCAAAGACCTTATCCTGCTCCCTCCTTTCATTTAGAAGCTCCGGATCAGTTGTGCTTGGCCTTAGCATCTCCAACTCTGACCAGAGTGTCCTGAACCTTCCCAAATGCTTAGTGAACTCCATGTCCTCTTGAGCTAAGCCATTTAGAGCCTTCTTCACTTCAAAGACCCGGCTAAGGTTAGATGTGTTTCCATACACCTTTTTCAATGTTTCCCACAGCTCCTTGGCTGTCTCACAATAGCTGTAAGCATCAAGAATGGACGGCTCCAATGAGGCATGAAGAACAGACATCACCATCAAGTCCTCTTGTTGCCACTTCTCAGCTTCAGCTTCCGAGACACTCTCCTTGTCTCCTCCTTGGGTAATGAGCTTTGGAGCTTCACCAGACGTGATATGCTTCCATAAACCCTTGCTTCCCACAGCAGTCTTCACCATCCTAGACCATACTAGGTAGTTACTTCCCTTGAAAGTCACAGCAACCTTCATCTTTGTACCGCTTTCCATCTTCAACAGTTTCACCTTAATAACTTGTAGAAGACTTGATCTTGAGACTTAGAACCACACCACCAGCTTCAAACCCCTCGTGTCTTGTCTTTCACCTTCAAAGAACCTCCAAAGATCCAGATAAGAACTCCCGAACGTAGATGAAACCCCCGTGATGTAGATTCTTCCACGAACACTTCAAACACACTCACTTGATCTCTTAAAGTTTTAAGTTTGAATCTTCAAGAGAAAACACCAAGAACTCAGATTGAAATTAACCTGGCTCTGATACCATAAGAGTTTTAAGTAATGTAAAAGATAATCTGAGTTTAGATGAGAATAAGGAAGAGATTTGTGTAGCTTAAGAGATTAAGAGACTAATGGAGAATCATTATGAAAAGTCTAGAGAGATTAATTGTTTAGAACTGTCTGATTCTTATTAATGATGAGCTCACAATATATATAGGTCCATACACATTAGGGTTTTCGAAATCATAAGGATAAGCAAGCATGTAGAGTCAAAGAGGAGCTGGTGCTTTAGTTTGAACCGGCCAATGATAGTCTCCACACGTTTGAAGCATCTTCTTGATCCAAGACTAGATGCTCTTCCTTTCCAGCTCTTGCCAGCCTGTCCTAGCTGTCAAGCCGTGCCTCCCTTATCCTCTCCAACGTTCGGATAAGGTCTTGGTCAAGTGTAACTTCAAGTCAGTCCATGTAAGTTACCCGGAGAGTTACTTGGCCGCTTTTATCTTTGTACGGCCAATGGTACGGCCTATCCGTCCGTACCATCCCTATCAACCCATTTCCTCTCTTAACTCCTTTGCCCTCTTTATGTCCTCAACTCCTTTGTGTCTTTACCTCTTATCTCATATGTCTCAACTCATCTCAACAAACAGCACTACTTAAGCACACAGAATCAAGGAGTTTAGAATTCTTAGCCATTTGAAGATGGTATAGCTGATTCTTGCTGTCTCCTCTGCCAATAACTCTCCCAGTCTTCAAATCTTGAAACTCAACTTCATCAGGTCTGAATACTACTTGACAATCAAGATCAATGGTAGCTTTCTTCACAGATAACAGATTTGAAGTGAACCGGGGCATGTAGAAGGCAGTTGTGTCCTTCTCAAACAGCTTGAGCTTTCCCACTCCTTCTATTGGGATCATAGCACCATTAGCTATCATAACACTCCCTGTTGCAGCCTTGATCTCACTTATAAGCTTCCTATCACTGATCATATGATGGCTTGCTCCAGAATCAATCACAATGGGTTTAAGAGCTCCGGATTGTACATCATGTTTCTTGCTTGCTGCTAAAGCTTGTACACGTTCCATGAACACCCTCCATTCCTTCCTGGTGATAGGATCATCAGCTCTATGTTCTTCCTCCTACTCTCTTAATCCCATTGTCTCATTTAGAGAACCACTTATGAGGGCTGAGTAAGAACACTCTCCCACAACTCTCTTCCTACCCTTTCCTATGTTGATATAAGCTTTGGATAGCATTCTGCACCTCCTCCTCTTCCGGAAGCCCTCACTCCTACTCCCGGTTAGCCTCCATGAGCCCTCACTCCTACTCATGGTTAGCTTCTGGAAGCTCTCACTTCTACTCCCAGTTGGCTTCCATGAGCTCTCACTCCTACTCATGGTTAGCCTCTCATCATCTCTTATTATCTCATACGCCCTTCTTATAAGCACACAGATCTCTTCCATTTCCGGAAGCTGTTCCCCTCTTAGAACCATCTCCACCAGCCACCCATATGATGACTCCATGCTCGCCAAGAGCTTCAAGACCATCTCTTGCTCTGGTGTAGCCTCCCCATCCACATGGGATCTCAACCCTTGTAGTTCAACCCACAAGTGTTGTAGCTTCCTCACATGGTTATTGAACTCTTCTCTTCCTTGTTTAACTCCACTGATCACCTTCTTGACTTCATACACTCTCCTAAGATTGATCTTGTTCTCATAAACATCTTCAATCTTCTCAAGCAGTGTACTTTCTTCAAGACTAAAGCAATCTCCACTTGTTTCTCTTGCTGTCTGATCTTTCTCAGCAGCTTTACCCTTCAAAGACTCTTCCTTCTCATGGTTTCTCCAAACTCCACACCTTTTCAGATTTGTTTTCATCTGTGAGAACCACCCCCACTCATTCCCTCTCTCTTTCTTCTCTTCACGCCTTGCTGTACCAGATTGAAGCAACTCCATTTTCTTTAGCCTAAAGCAACAACCTTTAGCCTAGATCTTCCCCCAAATGCTTCTAATCTCACACGCCAAGCTTACCAACCAGCTAGACCCCTCTTCTGATCTTGTCAAACACCTAAAGGGACTCCCTTGAAGCTGACTCTCCAAAAGAAACACCAACAGACACAAACTTGAACTTTAAAGGATCTAGCTCTTGGAAAATCTCAAGAACACTCAAGAACATTTAGAAAAACGAAATCACTCTCTCCTTTTCAAGGAACCTGGCTCTGATACCATAAACACTTTTGTGTTTTAGAGAATGCTTCAAACAACCAGAGATACTTAGATTCAAAGATTAAAGAGATTTAGAGATTTTAGGGAGAGAATCAAGAGAGAGACTCAAAACTCCATTAATTATTAAGATGAGGTTTACAACATACTTATATGAGAGAGACAATCAATTTCGAAATCAATCAGATAAGGTAGAGGTTCAGGGCATGTGTAGTCAAAGAGAGCCATCCAAAAGCAGCCAATGGGAGTCTTCACATGCTTGATCCCTTTGGCATCTTTTACTAGATGCTGTCTACTTTCCAGCCTGTCTCCAGCCTTATCCAGCCCTAAACCTTATCCAGACTGCTCCTCCCTTATCCATACAGCTCCTTGGTCGTGGCTTACTCTCCAATGTGAGCCAAGGTAACTTTCCAAGCTTTAACTTAGTTACCACAGTAAAACCAAAGTTACTGTGGTAACTCGAAAGTTACTGTCTGTCTCAATCCTCATTCTCTATCAATGTAGTCACTCTTTATTACCTCATCTCAACAGAAAATCACCAGGAAGTTGAATAAATCTCATAGGAGTTGGCATGAAGAAGTTATCCCACTTTCAAATCAGGTGATTCCAATTTCCTAGTTTGGGAATAGCACAGCTTCTTCTTCGTTCCAATCAAACCAGGATGAATCTCTTTGTAAGAAGCTTGATTTGGATACATAAAGTGGTGGAGAATCACCAGGAAGTTGAATAAATCTCATAGGAGTTGGCATGAAGAAGTTATCCCAGTTTCAAATCAGGTGATTCCAGTTTCCCGGTTTGGGAATAGCACAGCTTCCTCGTTGTTCCAATCAAACCAGGATGAATCTCTTTGTAAGAAGCTTTATTTGGATACATAAAGTGGTGGAGAATCACCAGGAAGTTGAATAAATCTCATAGGAGTTGGCATGAAGAAGTTATCCCACTTTCAAATCAGTTGATTCCAGTTTCCCAGTTTGGTAATAGAACAGCTTCGTCGTCGTTCCAAACAAACCACGATGAATCACTTTGTAAGAAGCTTGATTTGGATACATAAAGTGGTGGAGAATCACCAGGAAGTTGAATAAATCTCATAGGAGTTGGGATGAAGAAGTTATCCCACATTCAAATCAGGTGATTCCAGTTTCCCAGTTTGGGAATAGCACAGCTTCTTCGTCGTTCCAATCAAACCATGATGAATCTCTTTGTAAGAAGCTTGATTTGGATACATAAAGTGGTGGAGAATCACCAGGAAGTTGAATAACTCTCATAGGACTTGGCATGAAGAAGTTATCCCACTTTCAAATCAGGTGATTCCAGTTTCCCAGTTTGGGAATAGCACAGCTTCTTCGTCGTTCCAATCAAACCAGGATGAATCTCTTTGTAAGAAGCTTGATTTGGATACATAAAGTGGTGGAGAATCACTAGGAAGTTGAATAAATCTCATAGGAGTTGGCATGAAGAAGTTATCACAATTTCAAATCAGGTGATTCCAGTTTCCCAGTTTGGGAATAGCACAACTTCTTCGTCGTTCTAATCAAACCAGGATGAATAACTTTGTAAGAAGCTTGATTTGGATACATAAAGTGGTGGAGAATCACCAGGAAGTTGAATAAATCTCATAGAAGTTGGCATGAAGAAGTTATCCCACTTTCAAATCAGGTGATTCCAGTTTCCCAGTTTCGGAATAGCACAGCTTCTTCGTCGTTCCAATCAAACCAGGAAGAATCTCTTTGTAAGAAGCTTGATTTGGATACATAAAGTGGTGGAAAATCACCAGGAAGTTGAATAAATCTCATAGGAGTTGGCATGAAGAAGTTATCCCACCTTCAAATCAGGTGATTCCAGTTTCCCAGTTTGGGAATAGCACAGCTTCTTCGTCGTTCCATTCAAACCAGGATGAATCTCTTTGTAAGAAGCTTGATTTGGATACATAAAGTGGTGGAGAATCACCAGGAAGTTGAATAAATCTCATAGGAGTTGGAGTGAAGAAGTTATCCCACTTTCAAATCAAATGATTCCAGTTTCCCAGTTTTGGAATAGCACAGCTTCTTCGTCGTTCCAATCAAACCAGGATGAATCTCTTTGTAAGAAGCTTGATTTGGATACATAAAGTAGATCAGCTTGCCAACCATCTTCCTGTATAGCTTAGGATCCTCAAACAACTGCTTCTCTTCAACCTCCCCCTCACGCAGAACCTTATATCCCTCCTCAAGGGGTGTCTTAGCTATCTTTCCTCCAAGCACATCAGTCTCCTTCAACATATCCATAGTATACTTCCTTTGAGACATAAACAAACCCTCCTTTGATCTGCATATCTCAATGCCTAGAAAATACTTCATCTCTCCCAAATCCTTGATGTCAAACACAGATTTGAGAAACTCCTTAGTAGCTTGAATCCCTGCCTTATCACTTCCTGTGATAATCAAATCATCCACATACACTAGAATCACAATGCTCCCAGAAGGTCCTGTCATGGTGAAGAGAGTGTGATTTAGTTCAGACTTCCTAAAGCCTCTCCCATTGAGTGTTGTACTCAACTTCCTGTACCAAGCTCTAGGTGACTGTTTCAACCCATATATTGCCTTCTTCAATCTCAAAACATTCCCTGGCTTTACTAGATGCTCAAGACCAGGAGGTGGATGCATGTATACTTCATCTTCAAGTTCACCTTGCAAGAAATCATTCTTCACATTCATTTGCCACAAATCCCACTCCAAGTTTGTTGCAATGGATAACACAATTCGAATTGTGTGAAGCTTGGCCACTGGTGCAAAAGTGTCAATGTAATCTTCCCCATAAGTCTGTGTAAATCCTCTTGCAACCAGCCTGGTCTTGCGCCTATCTATCTCCCCATTTGCAAGATACTTGATGGTGAAGATCCATCTGCTTGAAACTGCCTTCTTCCCTTTAGGTAACTCACTCTCATACCAAGTGTCATTCCTGATCATTGCATCCCTTTCATCTCCTACTGAATCTCTCCAAACCTTGTGCTTCATAGCTTCTTCATAAGATCTTGGTATCTCATTCTCATCCAAGTTACACATAAACACCATGTGCTCTTCTGGATATTCTGCAAAGGAACACACAGCTTGAGAAGGATGCTCCACAGCCTGGGCATTGTAGTACACTCTCGTGTTTACCCAGTTGGAAGCATCCCTCTTTATCCGTGTGCTCCTCCTTAATGGTTGAACCTGTTCCTCAGTTTGAACCTCTGCTTGAACCTCTGTTTCTGCCTCACTCACCTCCTCTTGATCATGAACCTCTCCTTGCTCATCCACACTGACCTGAGGAAAATCCTCTACTTCTTGTGTCACCACTTGATCATGATGACCTGAATCCCCTTGGTGCTGCTCTTGCACTCCTGATTCAGACTCATTTCCCCCCTCATGATCAAGGGGAGTTGTTCTTTCAGGTTCTCTAACCTTATCCTGGGACATGTTTACCCCAAGCCTTTCCAATATGTTCCTCAGATTCTCTGCCATGTTTCTTGGTTCTTGAGACAGATCTTCCAAGTCTTCCCAATTCTTTTCTTCATAATACCCCTTGGTCTCTATGAACTTAACATCTCTAGATACCAACACTCTCCTGGTTGCTGGATCATAGCACTTGTACCCCTTCTGAGTTACTGAGTACCCAATGAGCATTGCTTTAGTGCTCTTTGCCTCCAACTTGTTTCTCTGTTCTCCTGGAACCCAGACATAACATAGACATCACGCAGATGATCTATGTGTGGCTTGCTCTTGTTCAGCACTTCAAACGGAGACAGATTCTTCAATACCTTAGTTGGAATCCGATTGATAAGATAGCATGCAGTCTGAACAGCATCACCCCAAAACCTCTTTGGAACATTAGCATGATACATCATGGATCTAGCCACCTCCATCAGATGCCTATTCTTCCTCTCAGCTACCCCATTCTGCTGTGGTGTGTAAGGACAACTGGTCTGATGCACTATCCCATGTTTAGCCAAATGATTCTTGAAGGCATGACTGGTGTATTCTCCTCCATTATCAGACCGTAGTACCTTCACAGAAGCATTGTAATGGTTAGTTACATATGCTTGGAAGTTGACAAAAGCCTCAAACACTCTATCCTTAGATGGCAGCAATGTGATCCATGTATACTTAGACTTCTCATCTATGAATGTCACAAAGTACTTCTGGTTTTCTCTAGACATACAAGGGGCTGTCCACACATCAGAATGAACAAGATCAAAGCAATTTGCATATATGGTCTCTGATGTGGGAAAAACAGTTCTACAATGCTTCCCTAAGATGCAAGCTTCACATTCCAAGTGATTGAATGACATATTAGGTTTAATCAATTCAATTGCACGAGCATGATGATGTCCTAATCTAGCATGCCAAGTAATACTGTCACACCTATCAGCAGTACTACTCAAGCATATAGAATCAATAGGATTAGAGTTTTTAGCTGTTTGGAGATGATATAACTGATTCTTGCTGTCCCCTCTACCAATAACTCTCCCAGTCTTCAAGTTTTGAAACTCAACCTCATTTGGCCTGAATACTACTTGACAATCAAGATAAACTGTGGCCTTCTTCACTGATATCAGATTTGAGGTGAATTGAGGCAAATAGAATGCAGGTGAGTTCTTCTCAAACAGCTTGAGGTTTCCCACTCCTTCTATTGGGATCCTAGCACCATTAGCTATCATGACACTCCCTGTTGCAGCCTTGACTTCACTTATCAGACTTCTATCACTGATCAGATGATCTGTTGCTCCAGAATCAATGATAATGGGTTTGGATGTGGATGCTAAGGCAGGAGCACCTTGTCTCCGGGTCGTAGCCAAACCATACACATACTTGACAAACCCATCCCATTCTTTCTTTGTGATAGGGTCATCTGCTCCTTTGATCTCCTGCTCCTTCATAACCATACTATCCTCCACTGAGTTACTCATATAGGCAGAGTAAGAACACTCTCCTCTTACCACTTGTTGAGCCACCTCCTTGATCATCTTCAAGCTCATCTTATCACTTAGATAACCAGACTCCATGTTCTTCTTCCAAGCCTTTCCCATCTTAAGCCACACTCTAAAAAGCTTTCTCAGCCTTCCCTTCTTACAGCTTGTACCACCTTTCCACAGGTTTGATCTCTTGTTCTCTTCCCACAAATCACACGCTTGAAGAGTAAGAACCCATATCTCCTTCACAAGAAAGCTAAAGAACACACCTTGTTTCCTTCTTTCTTTAATAACTCTCGGATCAGCTGTGCTTTGTCTCAGCATATCCAGCTCCATCCATCCTTCCCTTAGCCTTCCCACAAGCTGATACAACTCATCCTTTCCTTGTCTCAAGCCACGGATCACTCTCTTGTCTCCACTGACCTTCACAAGTTTGGACCTTTCTTCAGTAGCCATTTCCACTAAAGGCTTCCCCTTTACATGACCACACCATAACCCACAGCTTTCCAAAGCTCTCTTTGCCCATCTTGACCAATCGCCATCCCTCTCTTCTTCAAGGTCCATGGTTGTACTAGATCTGTGCTTCATTTCCATGTTGAGATAGTTTGAATCCATCAGAATATCTCACACCACTCAGATAATAAAGATCAGAACTCAAGAACACCAAGAACACTCAAGAACACTCAAGAACACTCAAGAAAGAACACAGATTTGCGAAATAGAAATCACACACTCATCCCCTTTTGAGCAACCTGGCTCTGATACCATAAACACTTTTGTGTTTTAGAGTGTGTTTAATAATAATCAGAGAAGATTAAAGTAGAATTTAGAGAGAATAGAGAGATTCTAGAGAGAGAGAGACTCAAAACTCCATTAATTATCATCAATCAGGTTTACAAGGCTTTATATGAGTAATACATGATACAATTCGAAATCATAGGGTCAGAGGAGATCCAGAACGTGTGGAGTCAAGGAGAGCCATCCAAAAGCAGCCAATGGGTGTTCTCACATGCTTGGACAGGCTGTAAAGGTGTTTTCCTTTCCAGCTATGACCAGACCTTATCCAGACTGCTCCTTCCTTATCCAAACTCTCCTTAGGCGTGATCCACTCTCCAAATGGGTGAAAGGTAACTTCCCAATGTTTTAACTTAGTTACCACAGTAAAACTAAAGTTACTGTGGTAAATCCCCAAAGTTACTAACTGCCCCAATACTCTTCCTCTATCAATGTATCCACTCCTTATCACCTCATCTCAACAATTGGTGCTTCTAAGGCTCCTCTGAATCTTCCCTTGTATCTGTCCAGATACATAGTCAAGGCTGGTCTTTCCTTTACAGCAACAGCCAGCCTGTCTTGGACCAAAGTGGCCAATCATCACCAAGAGAGCTCCCATTGGTCGCTTGCTTCCATGTTATCCACAAGGCATCTTCTCTTGATGCTCTTTTGATTCCACACGACCAGATCATGCTTATCAGCCCTAAGTATGCACAAAGCCTCCAGGACACGTTCTGATCACGCCATAACTTTGCACAACTTGGCCAGGACTTTGCACAATCCCAAAACATCACCAATGGTCAAGTTGTGCATACTCGGGTCATCCCGGTCCGTACGGGTCCGTACAAGTCCGTACGGCCTCGCCCTAACATTTCACACTCGCCCATTTGCTCCCAAACACACTTCTAAGTCCCTCCTGGACTTGGCCCTATCTTTGCACATCCTTATGAGCACTCCTGGACACCTTCAGACACTCCTAAAGTCTTCATAAACGATCTCCGGAGGTCTTGCCCTATTCTTGCTCAAGACTCAATCTCAACTCAACACTTCACCACTCCCTTTCTTTTCTTCAAGTCAACACTCCCCCTCAAGCTTGACTATAGGAGATCCTTAGTCAAGCTTGGAACCTTGAAGAACTCCCTCATTAAAAACCTCACCAAGGAAAACCCTTTGGGACAAAACCTTGATGAGGGAAAAAGAGTAGAGCCAGCAAGGCCTGGGGATTGGCCAGTGAGCCTATGTGCCTTAGTATCACTGAGGTTTGGGCACATAGGCTCTGGATCATGGCCTCTTCAAATCACACCACCTTCTTGGACTCTTCTATAGAACCGGCTTGATTCTCCCCCTCTCAACTGACTCTCGCCATCTTAGAAAGGCTAGGTAGGACCGGAACCTCTTCATTGAGTCTTCAAGTAAGGTACCTGATACAACATTCCACAAGTGTATCAGTCCTCAAGAGATAAACCTATCATGTATATATTTAAGGAGATAAGATCAGGTTTACTCCCTTGTTTAGATGGTGAGGAGTGGCTGCTCTGACCCGCCACTTGAATCCTCACTTGCTGAGCTTAACAGCTCCTCCTCTTATCACATAAGCTCACTAACACTCCCCCTCAAGCTTGAGACCGAGTATAGGGAAGGTCCAAGCTTGAAGGTGAGCTCATACTAAGCTCCATGATAAGCCTTATGGGGAACACCTCCATCTTCTTCAGACTTGATGCTAGAACCCCCACAGAATCACCATTGCAACCTCTTCATTCTGATACCAACTTGGCTGAGGAGATACCTCAGCTCACTCCACAATCACTTCACACTAGAAGCCGCCTTGTTGAGTGACTTTCTTCTTCCCTCACACTCGGCTGGATATCTTCATCAGTGGCTTGCAATGGCATGAGGAAAACAGGACACTAAGCTTAGAGGATCTTCTGGTAGCTCACTTGAATTCCCACCTCAAGCTTGACTGAGTATAGGTTCAAGCTTGAAGTGAGCCTCAAAGAGTTTTCAAACCGGGAGCACATCACTTCCTACAGCTGCGCTTAAGCCAACCGATCTGCCATTGCCTTCAGCTTCAATGCCTTCAGGTCACCGGTCTCCTCAAGACTTAGGTGATGACCTTGCCTTGTGTGTCTCCATGAACCAGGAGCGCATCACCAGCTACAGCTGCGCTTTAGACAACTGGCCATACACACAAGCACCAACTCTCCATTGCTTCACAATGGATCAAGTCTTCCTCTCTGTCACGGATTGATGATGAACTAAGGCCACTTCTTGTGAACCTGAAACATCATTCAAACTCCAGACAAGATAAGACATTGTTGAGTTGAGCTGAATATATATGTATGAAGAGCTAAGGAGTTGAAGAGGAAAGGAGATGAGGAAGCTTGAGAGAGTTTAGGGAGAGCATGGTACGGACGTCCGTACAAGGCCGTACAAGCCGTACAGTCCGTACCATCCAGCATCGACCAAGACTTACCTTGCATCAGCCAAGTAACACGGTAACTAAGGTAAAGGGAAGGAACTTACCTTGAGGCATCAGACCGTTTAGGGATAAGGTAGAGCGCGCCTTGACAGGCTGGAACAGCTGGAAAGGCAAGAGCATCTCGGTCCAAGATGCCAGATACTCCGCGCATGTGGAGAAGCTAATTGGCTAGTCCAAATGAGCTTATCCTCTCCTGATTGACCTCACATGCTTTAGTCTTCTCTTGATTTCGAAAACCCTTGTATGCTCTCTCTATATATTGTAACTCATCAACCCTAATGAAATTATGCAGTTTGAGTCTCTCTAATCTCTTAGACACTATGCTTTTCTCTTAGACACTAAACGGCTCTATCTAGTCTCCTAATCTTTCACAAACTTCTCTTAATCACTTCCTAAACACTCTCTTTATTCTGTTTACTCTAAGGATCTCTTAATCTCATATGGTATCAGAGCCAGGTTCATTTGAATCTGGGGTTTGATCTTTAGAGAGTTACAAGCTAAACGTCTTTGAAGCTACACGCGAGTAGTCTTGAAGGTGTTGAAGCTGTGGTCCGTTCTAGTTGAAGCTGTGCTACGTTCTGTTGGTTTGCGTGATTCTAGACTCAAGGTTGGTGTGTACGAAATCCAAGATCCAAGTTTTCAAGTCAAGCAAAGATGGAACATGGGATGAACATGAGGATGAAGGTAGCGGTTACTTTCAAAGGTAGCAACTACCTTGTGTGGTCTCGGATGGTGAAGACTGCTGTGGGAAGTAAGGGTTTGTGGGGGCACATCACAACAGGGGAGGCTCCGAAACTCATTACTCAGGGAGGAGATCAAGAAGAGGTCTCCAATGAAGCGGCTGTGGAGAAATGGCAACAAGAAGACATGCTGGTGATGACGGTTCTACACGCATCCTTGGACCCAGCTATCTTGGATGCCTACAGCTACTGTGAATCAGCCAAGGAGCTGTGGGACACGCTGAAGAAGGTGTATGGGAACACTTCCAACCTCAGCCGTGTGTTTGAAGTGAAGCTAGCGATCAACCGTCTTGCACAAGAGGACATGGAGTTCACTAAGCACTTGGGGAGGTTCAGGTCCTTATGGTCAGAGCTGGAGATGCTGAGGCCGAGCACAACTGATCCAGATCAGCTGAATGAGAGGCGCGAGCAAGACAAGGTCTTTGGGCTGCTTCTCACACTGAACCCGGCCTACACCCAGCTCATCCAGCACATGTTAAGGTCAGACAAGCTTCCGGACCTTGAGGAGGTGTGTGCACAAATCCAAAGGGAGCAGGGATCCATGGGTTTGTTTGGAGGTAAGGGGGAGCTCTCTCTTGCCAATCAAGCAGCTCATGAGGATTCAACCGAGGCTCCACAAGCAAACAAGGCATCTCACGGGAAGTACGAGGACAGGAAGTTCAATGGCAACTGTGATCATTGCAAGAAGCATGGTCATAAGAAGAGCCAATGCTGGATACTGCACCCACACCTCAAGCCGGCCAAGTTCATGAAGGAGCGTGAGGGAAGGGCAAATGTGACTGAAGGTTCAAGCGGAGCTGGCACCAGCAAGATCAGTGAAGTGGATGGGCTTGGAGGCAATGATGGGAATGGGAAGTCTCTGGTGGCTTACACAGGCGCCTCAAGCTCCCGCAGCAATGATGACTACATCAAGAGATCAGACCTTGATGCCCTCTTCAAAATGCTAAAGGAAAACGGTAACACTTACGGTTATTCCTTTGGAGCTTCTATGATTGCATATAAGGATGATCACTTGATTAGAGAACTAGTAGAACGGTTAGAAGCTAGGAATGAGTATAGGCATGCTTACATTGCTAGAACTGATAAGATGCATTCATCACTTAGTAATCTATGCCATAATGCTAAACGAGTAGGTAAACCATTGATTGTTGATTCTGGTGCATCACATCATATGATAAGTGATGAAAACTTGATTAAGGATATAGAACCTACACATGGGCATGTGATGATAGCAAATGGGGATAAGATACCCATTAGAGGAATAGGAAAGCTTAAGCTGTTTAACAAAGAATCTAGAGCTTTTTACATGCCTGAATTCACATCAAACCTATTATCAGTGAAGAAATGTACTAATGATTTACAATGCAATGTTATCTTTAGTCCTAATGATGTGAAGTTTCAGGATATTGAGAGCAGCAGGTTGATTGGGAAAGGGGTGACTAAGGGAGATCTCTATATGCTTGAAGAACTCACTTCTGTTCCTGATTATAGTTGCTCGTTTACTTCTGCTTCTTTGTTGAATAAAAATGCATTGTGGCATGCTAGAGTAGGACACCCTCATGTTAAAGCTTTGAACTTAATGGTACCAGGTGTTGTGTTTGAGAATAAGGATTGTGAAGCTTGCATTTTAGGCAAGCATTGTAGAACTGTGTTTCAAAAGTCTACTACTGTTTATGATAATTGCTTTGATCTAATTCATTCAGATGTATGGACTGCCCCTTGCTTATCTAGAGATAGTTATAAGTATTTTGTCACATTCATTGATGAAAAATCCAAATACACCTGGTTAACCTTAATTCAGACCAAAGATAGGGTACTTGATGCATTTAGGAATTTTCAAACTTATGTAACTAACCATTATCATGCTAAGATTAAAATTTTGAGATCAGATAATGGAGGAGAGTACACGAGTCATGCATTCAAGCAACACCTATCACAACATGGGATTCTACATCAAACAAGCTGTCCTTATACTCCACAGCAAAATGGAGTGGCTGAGAGGAAGAATAGGCATCTCATGGAAGTGGCAAGGTCACTTATGTTTCAGAGTAATGTTCCAAAGAGATTTTGGAGTGATGCGGTTGCCACTGCTTGTTACCTGATAAACAGAACTCCAACCAAAGTTCTGAATGAGAAGGCTCCATTTGAAGTTCTGAACAGGTACAAGCCAGCTCTTGATTACTTGCGAGTCTTTGGATGCCTATGCTTCGTCCTCAAACCAGGAGAGATGATCAACAAGCTAGAAGCAAGAAGCACTAAGGCTGTGTTCATAGGATACTCAGCTACACAGAAAGGATACAAATGCTATGATCCTATAGCAAGGAGAGTTCTTGTATCTAGAGATGTGAAGTTCTTGGAAGATAGAGGATACTATGAAGAAAAGAATCAAGAAGACCTGAAGGACTTAACATCAGACAAGGCCACCACCTTGCGGATCATTCTTGAAGGTCTTGGAATCAGTACATCCCAGGATCCGAGGAATCACGCAACTACACCTCCTGAAGTTGGTTCACCATCCCACCTTGATCATGAGGGAGGAGAGGAGCATGAGGAGCCTATGCAAGAGGCCAACCAAGATGAAGGAGGAGTAGAGAATGAAGGAGAAGAGAGCATAGGCTCGGATGGTCATGGACATGATCATGGTGTGACACAAACACCTTCTCAAGATGAAGTGGTAGAAGAACAACAGGAAGAAGAACCAGTTGTGCAGCCACTAAGAAGGAGTACAAGGATAAGGAAGGATCCTTCCAGTTGGGTAAACACGAGAGTGTACTACAATGCCCAAGCTGTGGAGCATCCTTCTCAAGCCGTGTGCTCCTTTGCTCAATATCCAGAAGCACATTGCGCGTTCATGGTAAACTTGGATGAGAATCACATCCCAAGAAGCTATGAAGAAGCAATGAAAGATAAAGAATGGAAGGAATCAGTTGGAGATGAGGCAGGAGCGATGATCAAGAATGATACATGGTATGAGAGTGAGTTACCAAAAGGGAAGAAGGCTGTGACTAGTAGATGGATATTCACAATCAAGTACAAAGCGGATGGAAAGGTTGAGAGGAAGAAGTCAAGACTAGTTGCAAGAGGGTTCACTCAAACTTATGGAGAAGATTACATAGAAACCTTTGCACCAGTAGCTAAACTCCACACAATCCGGATTGTACTAAGCTTGGCTGTGAATCTTGGATGGGGGTTATGGCAAATGGATGTGAAGAATGCGTTTCTACAAGGTGAACTTGAGGATGAAGTGTATATGCATCCACCTCCAGGCCTTGAACACTTAGTAAAGAGTGGGAATGTACTGAGATTGAAGAAAGCCATCTATGGACTGAAGCAATCACCAAGGGCTTGGTACAACAAGTTGAGCACTACTCTGAATGGCCGAGGCTTCAAGAAGTCTGAACTAGATCACACTCTCTTCACTCTCACGACTCCCTCAGGTATGATTGCTCTCCTTGTGTATGTTGATGATATCATTATCACAGGGAGTGATAAGGAAGGTATCATAGCAACCAAGGAGTTTCTTAAATCCATGTTTGAGATTAAAGACTTGGGAGAAATGAAATACTTCCTTGGAATTGAGATATGTAGATCCAAGGAAGGTTTGTTCATGTCCCAAAGGAAATATACACTTGATCTTTTGAAAGGTGCAGGTGCTTATGGAGGCAAGACAGCAAGGATGCCTATGGAGGATGGCTACAAAGTCCCACGAGAGGGGGAGATTGAAGACAGCAAACCTTATCAGGATCCTAAACTCTATAGAAAACTAGTTGGCAAATTGATTTATCTTACTATAACTAGACCTGACATCTGCTTTGCTGTGAATCAGGTGAGTCAACACATGCAAGTGCCTAAGGAACATCACTGGCACATGGTGGAGAGGATCTTGATGTATCTCAACGGCTCACCTGATCAAGGAGTATGGATGGGCTGCAATGGAAGCACTGAAGTGGTGGGATATTGTGATGCGGATTGGGCTGGTGATAGAGCAGACAGGAGATCAACCACAGGCTATTGCACATTCATTGGAGGCAACTTGGTGACTTGGAAGAGCAAGAAGCAGAAGGTAGTGTCATGTTCAAGTGCAGAAGCCGAGTATAGAGCCATGCTGAAGCTCACCAACGAGTTGGTATGGATCAAAGGCATCTTGAAGCACTTGGAGATCGATCAAGCAACTCCAATGACAATGCATTGTGACAATCAAGCTGCCATCCACATTGCATCCAACTCGGTGTTTCATGAGAGGACCAAGCACATTGAAGTTGATTGTCACAAGGTGAGGCAGATGATTGTGCTAGGGGTGATCTTGCCATGTTACACAAGGAGTGAAGATCAGCTAGCGGATGTGTTCACCAAGGCTGCAAGACAGAAGACAATGGAGTCCATTCACATCAGGTTGGGCCTCATTGATCTTGGGAAGAGAAGGAGCTAATCCCCTTAGCTGCAAGGTCTTTACTCTTTTTCCCTCATCAAAGTTTTATCCCATTGGGTTTTCTTTGGTGAGGTTTTTAATGAGGAAGATCTTGTGGCTGTCCAAGCTTAGACTTATACAAAGCTAAGCTTGAGGGGGAGTGTTGAGTTGAGCTGAATATATATGTATGAAGAGCTAAGGAGTTGAAGAGGAAAGGAGATGAGGAAGCTTGAGAGAGTTTAGGGAGAGCATGGTACGGACGTCCGTACAAGGCCGTACAAGCCGTACAGTCCGTACCATCCAGCATCGACCAAGACTTACCTTGCATCAGCCAAGTAACACGGTAACTAAGGTAAAGGGAAGGAACTTACCTTGAGGCATCAGACCGTTTAGGGATAAGGTAGAGCGCGCCTTGACAGGCTGGAACAGCTGGAAAGGCAAGAGCATCTCGGTCCAAGATGCCAGATACTCCGCGCATGTGGAGAAGCTAATTGGCTAGTCCAAATGAGCTTATCCTCTCCTGATTGACCTCACATGCTTTAGTCTTCTCTTGATTTCGAAAACCCTTGTATGCTCTCTCTATATATTGTAACTCATCAACCCTAATGAAATTATGCAGTTTGAGTCTCTCTAATCTCTTAGACACTATGCTTTTCTCTTAGACACTAAACGGCTCTATCTAGTCTCCTAATCTTTCACAAACTTCTCTTAATCACTTCCTAAACACTCTCTTTATTCTGTTTACTCTAAGGATCTCTTAATCTCATAGACATAAGCATTGGGACCAAAGCTTGATTGACCATCAAGTTTGATCTCCAATGTCCTAAGCTATGCAATAGACAGAAACAATTCATGACAAAGTTCTTATCTGTGCAAGCTAACCATTCTCTAAACACTAAGCATGATCTGATCAGGATTCAATACAAAGTATTTAGGCAATCAACCCTGCCTTAACCGTAACCATAGACATCCATCTATGTGCTCAACATAAGGCAGCAACAAGATGACAATATGCAATGACCTTAATCAGTTTCTAGTTTATGTATGCAACAGGATCAGACAGTACATTCTATCATCCTAACACACATTTACTTCTAACTGAGGCAAAGCAATATTAATCATCCACAACATCAGACAATGCAATACCTTTATAATTGATTCAGTTTAAGAGAGCTAACAGGATCAAGACTTCAACTAGCATCCTAACACAACTCATAACAGAATCAAGGTAAGCATTTTATCTCTCAACATCAAACAAGACTCTTTAAGCATCCTGGGACAGATTCTAAATCATTTCAATTCATTTAGCAATCTTTAACATATCCTCAGGTTTTCAATCAATACACAACCTCACAATCAGTTCATATGCTCAAGCTTTTAACTAAAGGGAAAGAGATCCAGCTTACAGCCAAGGAACTTGTTTGTTCCTTGAATCTCCATGGTACATGGCAAGTTTTGAGCTGTTGGTGTCGACCCCAACACCTTCTTCTTCGATGAACCATCCTCTTATACCCACCATGTCAAAGACACCTCCTTTCACCATGTTTGAGTCGCCACACAGGTACAAGATGAAAGCTATCACCTTTCTTCTTGGACAATGAATAGAAATCGCCTAGACTGTGTTGTTGAAGAGGGTAGCTACTCCGCTTCACAACTTGGCTTCTAAGGATCTTCTTTCTTCAAGGACGGACATGAGAGCTCAGGAGGAGCTAAGAGAGCTTCTGGACACGCCATGGCAGTGAACATCTTCTTCTTGAAGAGGTAGAACAGCTGGCTGGACAGTAGCATCTTCTTGGTTTGGAAATGACATGGGAGAAAGCTTTGAGCTTAGCGGAAGCTAGAACCAGATTTAGATGATCCTGGCTCTGATACCATATGAGATTTTAGAGAATCAGATTGGGGTGTGTTAAAAACGGCCATAATGGCAAGATTAGAGCTTGATAGGATGAAGAAGAGGTCTGATGAAACTAGTGTAAGCTCAGATCAGAAACAAGAGAATAAGAGAGATTAGGAGTTTAAATGTATAAGAAAGGGAGAGATTAAGGGATTCTGATCCAAGAACCCTTTGTATTATGAAGGAGGAGGGGAAATCCCCCTCTCTCTCTTAGAGAGATACAATCTGTCACAAACAGCTTATTTATAAGCTTTACAAGTTTTTAAAACCAGAACCCTAAATCTAATGGTTCCTAATGACTCTTGAAGGATGGATGGCTGAGATGAGGAGTTGAATCAGTCCCAATCTGCGTGATACATCTTGATTGGTGGAGAGAGAGCTGGCGCCTGATTGGATGAGGAGGCTTGGCTCTGATTGGTGCTTCTAAGGCTCCTCTGAATCTTCCCTTGTATCTGTCCAGATACATAGTCAAGGCTGGTCTTTCCTTTACAGCAACAGCCAGCCTGTCTTGGACCAAAGTGGCCAATCATCACCAAGAGAGCTCCCATTGGTCGCTTGCTTCCATGTTATCCACAAGGCATCTTCTCTTGATGCTCTTTTGATTTCACACGACCAGATCATGCTTATCAGCCCTAAGTATGCACAAAGCCTCCAGGACACGTTCTGATCACGCCCTAACTTTGCACAACTTGGCCCGAACTTTGCACAATCCCAAAACATCACCAATGGTCGAGTTGTGCATACTCGGGTCATCCCGGTCCGTACGGGTCCGTACAAGTCCGTACGGCCTCGCCCTAACATTGCACACTCGCCCATTTGCTCCCAAACACACTTCTAAGTCCCTCCTGGACTTGGCCCTATCTTTGCACATCCTTATGAGCACTCCTGGACACCTTCAGACACTCCTAAAGTCTTCATAAACAATCTCCGGAGGTCTTGCCCTATTCTTGCTCAAGACTCAATCTCAACTCAACACTTCACCACTCCATTTCTTTTCTTCAAGTCAACACCTCCAACACAGTCTTCCATGAGAGAACCAAGCACATTGAAGTGGATTGTCACAAGGTGAGGCAGATGATAGTCTTGGGAGTGATTCTGCCATGCTACACACGGAGTGAAGATCAACTGGCTGATGTGTTCACAAAAGCGGCAAGAATGAAGACAATGGAGTCCATCTACATCAGGTTGGGACTCGATATCTTTCATCTAGGAGATGAGCCCCTTACTATGAGGTCTTTACTCTTTTTCCCTCATCAAAGTTTTGTCCCAATGGGTTTTCTTTGGTGAGGTTTTTAATGAGGAAGATCTCATTGTGTCCAAGCTTAGACTTCACAAAGCTAAGCTTGAGGGGGAGTGTTGAAGAGTTGAGTATACAGGTGTGAAGCACAAAGGGGTTAAGACGGAAGAGAGTATGTTAAGCATTGGTGTGATGGGAGAGGTTCACATTGGCCTGACCGTACAAGGCCGTACAAGGCCGTACGTCCGTACACATTAGGACAAGTGAAACCTCGACCACGGTCACAAAGAGTTACCCGGGTAACTCATGTGGAAAGAAGAGGCTTTGGCTGATGGATCAGACCGTTGGAGGATAAGAAGAGGCGCGGCTTGACAGGCTGGCACAGCTGGAAAGGCAAGAGCATCTTGGTCCAAGATGCTAGATACTCCAAGCATGTGGGGAAGCTGATTGGCCGGTCCAAAGAAGGCTTATCCTCTCCTTGTTGACTTCACATGCTTAGCTTAGCCCTTTGATTTCGAAAACCCTTATGATCTCATCCTATATATTGTAACTCTGGTCATTTAATAATAAACATACAGTTCTGAGTTTATCTCTCTAAGTTCATACTCTCTTAAGCATGATTCTAGTCTAATCTTTTCATAATCTCTCATTCTGTTCCTTAATCTTCTCTAAATCATTTCATTCTCTTAATCTTATACCAAGCTTGACTTAGGATCAGCTAGAGTCAAGCTTGAGGGGGAGTGTTAACTTGAAGAGAAGAAGTGGAGAAGAAAAGGTGATGAGTTGAGTTGGTGCTTGTGCAAAGACATGGCAAGATCTTCAGAGATTGTATGTTAAGGCTTTGGGAGAGTCTTAAGGCTTCAGAAGTGGTCTGATGAGTGTGCTAAGATAGGGTTTAAGTTCAGGAGGGACTTAGACACCATTTAGAGAAAATTTGGGTCAGACAGTAACTCCAAAGTTACCACAGTAACTTTGGAGAGTTACCACAGTAAGATTAGAGAAGTTTGGGCAAGTGAACTCGTTGGCTGATTGTGTGAAGAAGCAAATGAGTGAATCTGATGGTTGGGGGCGTCCTGGTCATTCTCTAAGTCTTGGGACCACTTGTGGATAAGAGACAGGCTGGCTGATGCTGTAAAGGGAAGATAGGCTTGACTATGAATCTGGTATTGAGATGAAGACCAAGGAGGCTGAGACAGTAACTTTAGAGTTTTACTGTGGTAACTTTATTTTAACCACAGTGACTACTTGGGGAAGTTATCTGATGGGATGAGAAGGTAACTTAGTGAAGAGAAGAGAGGAAACTCGACCAAAGAGGATAAGGGAGTATAAGGAAGGATAAGGGAGCACTTTGACAGCCTGTATGATGCTGGAAAGGAGAGGATGCTTTTACACTAGTGCAAGCATGTGAGAAAGCACAGCCAAGTGATTCAAAAGGAGTTCCAGCCTGTCCTTTGACTCCACATGCTTATGGATTTCGAAATTCACTTAATCAGTCTTATCTCTTCTTATATATCTTGTATCTGATACATTAAATCCATTAATGGAGTTTTGAGTCTCTCTCTCTATTCTCTCTCTATTCTCTAAAATCTCTTAATCTCTTTGGTACTTTTATCTGATTATCTCTGATTATTTGAATCATACTCTTAAAACACAAAAGTGTTTATGGTATCAGAGCCAGGTTGCTTAAAAGGGGAGAGTGTGATTTCTTTTTCATAAAAATCTTGAGTGTTCTTGAGTGTTCTTGAGTGTTCTTAATATTCTTGAGTTCTGGTCTTTATTATCTGAGTGGTGTGAGATATTCTGATGGATTCAAACGATCTCAACATGGAAATGAAGCACAGATCTAGTACAACCATGAAGACTGAAGAGGAGAGGCATGGCGAGTGGTCAAGGTGGGCCAAAAGAGCTTTGGAAAGCTGTGGGTTATGGAGCAGTCATGGAAAGGAGAAGCCTTTACAAGAAATGACTGCAAATGAAGGTCAGGCGTGGAGCCTGAGGTCTGAAGAAAGAGCTGTTCAAGGAAACCACACAAGATGTGAGATTGGAGCAGTTTGTGGGAGTAGATCTGCACTGAAGAAGGTCTGTGAGGTCAAGGGAACTCGCAGCAGTCTTAAAAGAGGAGCAGAAGAACTTCATCAGCTTGTGGGAAATCTGAAATACCTGTGGAAGGAGTTGAGTGTCTTGAGAACAAAGGCATCAGACCCGGAGATGATACAGAAGAGGATGGAGCAAGATGTAGTCTTGAGTCTTCTAGTCAGCTTAAACTCATCTTATGGTCAGCTGAGTATGCAAATGATCAAAGGTGAAGAGCAAGCAGATGTGGATGGGTTGGGTGACTTGATTCAAGCAGCGTATGATGTTCATGAGAAGAACAAGAAGCGGATCAAGAGGAGGAATGGTACAAAGTGTAAGAGGGCAAGCCTGAGGAGGTTGTCCAAGATATGGATCCGAGGAAGAAAGACTAGGATGAAGAGGAGACAACTTGAGGTGGAACTGAAAGTGATCAAGGAGATTCAGCAACTGATGGTGATGGGAGAATGCTCCTACTCAGCATACATGGGAGAAACAGTAGGAGACAGTGCGGATATGAGAGGAATGGATACCAAGAGGGCAGATGAGTGTGTGACAAGAAGGAATGGGATGAGTTGATTAAGCATGTGTATGCTTTGGCTACGACCCGGAGTCTGGGTGCTCCTGCCAAAGCATCCACATCTAAACCCATCATCATTGACTCTGGAGCAACACACCACATGATTAGTGACAAGAGACTAATCAGTGAGGTTAAAGCAGCAACAGGGAGTGTCATGATAGCCAATGGTACCAGGATCCCAATAGAAGGAGTGGGAAACCTCAAGCTGTTTGAGAAGAACTCCACTGCCTTCTACCTACCTCAGTTTACATCCAATCTAATCTCAGTTAAGAAGGCTACAGTTGATCTGGAATGTCAAGTGGTTTTTGTTGAACTGAAGAGAAGATGGAGCTTGTACAATGATAGGGCAAGCTCTAGAAGATGTCTAGAAGAGTTCAATCAAGCTTCAGAAGTGTTCTGAAGAAGTTATCTTGTGAAGATAAGTCTAGGAAAGACTTAGACTGATCATGTGAGGGCTTTGGAGGAGTTAGAGAGAAGATGGAAGTGTGGTGCAAAGATAGGGCCAAGTCCAGGAAGGACTTAGAAGAGTATTTGGGCGAGTGTGCAAACTTAGGGACTGGCTGTACGGACCGTACGGATCCGTACGGACCGAGACATCCCGAAAGTTCACCAGTCAACCATTTGAGCACATTTGAAGTTGGTGCAAAAATAGGGCACTGGTGAAACTCTTAAGAGAAGAAGACAAAGGAGAGGCTGGCGAGTGACAGGCTGGAAAGGAGAGTCTCTTGCTGTAAAGTAAAAGCAAAAGGAGACCATGTATCTAGCAAAAGAAGTGGGCAGATTCATGGGAGCCTTTAGCTAGCCAATAAGGAGCCAGCCTTCCCTTGACCAGATTCAAATGGACCAATTATCCATCAGGAACAGCACAGCCACGACCAAGACCATCTGTCCATCTCATCCATTCATTTAAATTCAAGTTATAACAGCCCTTAGATTTAGGTTTATGATTGCAAGTTGTAAAGAGCATATATAAGCTCATAAGTGATGTTTTGTAACTCTTAAGTGAGTAAGGGGGTTTCCCTTCTCCTTCTCTAATCTGAAACACTTTCTTAGTCTCTCTAGTCTCTCATCCTGAATCTCTATACACGTTCTCAGTCTTGTTACTAATCTCTTAAACACTTAGACACACAAACACTCATCAAACTTCTTTTCTCTCAAATCGCTTCCAAGCTCTCTCTCTTTACCCATTTGGGTTTCATACACACATACAACCTGAGTACTCTTAAACCTCATATGGTATCAGAGCCAGGTTCATTAGAACTTGGTTCCAGCTTCCGCTAAGCTCAAAGCTCACTCCCATGCCATTTCCAAACCAAGAAGAAGCTTCATGGTCATTTGGCTGTTCAACCTCTTCAAGAAGAAGGTGTGCTCATCAATGGCGTCCAGAAGCTGTTCTTGGTCGTTCTCCACTCTCTCATGGTCGTCCTGAAGAAAGAAGGCCATTGGAAGCATGTCCAAGCCATTCCCATTCACTGTCCAAGAAGAAAGGTGAAAGCTTTCAACTTGTACCTGGTATGGCGACTCAAAAATGAAGAGAGGAGGTGTCTTAGGCATGGTGGGTTCAAGAGAAAGGTCCATGAAAGAAGGAGATGTAGGAGTTGACACCAACAGCTCGGATCTTCCCATGTACTAAGGAGTTTCAAGGAACTAACACTAGTTCCTTGGCTGTAAGGAAATCTCTTTCTCTTGTATAAAGCTTGAGTGTATGAACAGGTTGTGATGTTGTGATGTGATTGAAAACCTGAGGATTGTTTAAAAGATTGCTAAAAATGAAGTTGCTTTAGAATCTGTCCCAGGATACTTTAAGAGTCTTGTTTGGGTATTGAAATTGTTTAGTATGCTTAGCTCCGGTTCATAGTGATGCTTGTTGTGATTAATTAAATCTGCTTGCATACATGGAGTGAAACCGAATTTAAAGCTGTTGCATATAGTCTTGTGGCTGTTTTACATTGAAGTATTAGATTCATGTCTAAGTACTGAGTAAAGAAGCTCTTAAGAGTGCCTAAGTAACTTGTCTTGAATCTGTTAGGATCTTACTTGTACTTAGAGATTTAGCTTGCAAAGAATAGAACTTGATAATGCCTTGTGTCTATCTGTTGCATTGCTTGTGATATTGGGAATCAAACTTGATAATTTATTAATCAAGATTTGACATCAATACTATTGAAAATGGTTAAATGCTTAATGTCAGTTCTAAATTAACTTGTCTTGTTAAGATGATAGATTATATTATCTAATCATGCTTGCTTTCATGAGTTAGAAACTGATTAAGATTAATGCATACTGCCTTGCTGCCTTGTATTGTTGCATTTAGATTAAAATCTAAATGCATATTAAGGAGTGTTTAAAATTGCCTAAATACTTTGACTTGAATCTGATAAGGTCTTGCTTAGTATTTAGAGAATGGTTGCTTGCATAGATAAGAACTTGACATTGTCTTGATTCTATCTAATGTTATAAAGCTTGAGACATTGGTGATCAAACTTGATGAAGTCAAGGATTGATCCCAATGCAATTGTGTCTTATCTTTGCTAGAGTTTGAGTGATGTTTCAGGTTCACAAAAGGTGTTCCTAGTTCATCATCAAATCCGAGTTGAAAGAGAAAGAATGATGCCCATTGTGTGTACAATGGAGAGGTGTTACAAAAAGGGAGAAGCACAGATGGTTGTAAAACTCACTGGTGTTCTTCTTCTTAACATTGCAAGTACCTGAAGAAGAAGCAACCGGGTCTAGGCAGTGGCGTGCCTATTCAAGAGGGTGCTCAAACTAAGACAGAGCACTCTTGGCTGTGTGAAGAAGAAGGCTACTCTATCAAGGCGGCTTCTATTGTGAGGTGATTGAAGAAGTAGCTGAAGCATCCACAAGCATTCCATCATGGTGGTGAATTCAGAAGGGTGATTGCAATAAGAGAAGAAGAAGAAGTGAGGATTCAAGTGGCAACGAGAACCACTCCTCATCATTTAACCAAGGGAGTAAACCTAGTCTCATCTATCTTAATATGTCTTGATAGGTTTATCTCCTGATTATACTATGTGCTTTCCCTAATGCCATTAAGAGTTTATAGCTTCTAAGTAGAATGTCTAGGCTAATTGCACTGAGATTGTTTTGCTGCTGCATTGTCTTATTGATAGTAAGTAATGTCTAGAGTCCCAGAATCTCATGTTCTGTTTATTGCTTTGTCTTGAGTGTTGTCATAGCTTGAATCATCATGAATGTGTTGTAGAATTGAGTAGAATGTCTCTGCTGCTTGCATCATGATTGATAAGTTATTTTGCATACATAAGCATATCTCATACTGTCTAAGTTCAATCCTAGTGTTATCTGATGCTATTGCCTATGTTTAATCCATCAATGAAAGTCTTGCATCAATTAGAAATTGTCTAAGTTGCTTGCATCATTGGTTCTGATTGAAACTGTTGTGCAGAGCTTTAATATTACTCATGGATTGAACCTGTTGCATTCATATAGCTAATGCTTTAAGATTGTGCATTCATGTAGTAATGCATTTAAAAATGAGCCTAAATTGCAAATGTACTGATATAAGCTTTGCATTTAGAGAACTGTATAGAACTTGCATTGTCATTGTTAGAAATTGAAATCTGCTTGTCTTGACTCAGTCCAGTTCTGATTGTTGCTATGCCATAGTTAAATCCATCAGTGATGTCTTATAAGCATTTAGAAGTATGTCTAAGCTACTTGAATCATTGGCTTTGATAAAACTAGTGAGCATAAGCATGAATTGAGTCACTCTTGTCGCCTTAATTGCATAAGTATCATCTAGACTTGTGTTCCATTTGGATTGAATCTGTTTCATTCATATAGTTAGTGTAACCTAATGCATTCATCTATTGTTGCATTTAAAAAAAAAACTGAATTGATTGTCTTTGCTTGATTGTCTTGATTGTCTAGCTTGTTTCAAGTATCATATATTATTGTGGCATTGGTGATCAAACAGGATGGATGATCTTGGTTTGATCCCAATGGGATGATCTGATCTTGCATTGAGTTGTGGTGGTGTTAGGTACACAAGGAATGTGATACATGAAACTCGCCAACAACCAAGAATGTAAAGACAAAGATCTTGTGCCATTGCATATCATCACTAGGACATGTTAGTCCATAATCTACAGGAAGTGTAGTGTGATTGAGTATGCAATGAGAGATGGCCATTGCATAATACCATTGGACATATCTAGTCCTTAGTCTACAGGAAGTGTAGCATGGGTCATTATGCAATGAGAGGCGTGTCTTGTGAGACTCTCTATGGTGATTCAAACACCCTAATTCCTGGTTAAGGAAGAGAGAAAACTCACAAGAAGAAAGCTATCATAAAAGATGATAGTTATTAGACCATGGAGATGCATAGGATCATCACAAGCTTAGCTCCTTCTAGTCTTGGTTCTAAGCTTGAGGGGGAGTCTTAATGCATATGATCCATGGTCAGTAACAAGTCTTTGCAAAGGCTTCTACAAGGATCATCAACCGGACCAAGATAGTGGCGTGTCTAGGCAAGAGGCTGTTCAGAGCAGTCTTGGCGAGTGAAGAAGAACGCTCTCCATCAATGCGGCTTCAATGAGAGGTGATTGAGGAGAAGCTGATGAATCCATTCTGCCTTTCCAAGAAGTTGGTGATGCCATGAAGATGGTGCATTGGCCGAGTTAGGAAACTCACAAAAACACAAGGGAAGTTCCCTTAGACTTTTAAAACCTTTTTATTCATCTTATTCATTGCTTGTGCTTGAAAAGATACGTAAAATGATTATGATTGAATTGTGAGATTGTGTGCATCAAGTGTGATGCAGGATATTCATTTTCTTGTTTTTGATAGGTACTGATGCACCTTTGGGATAATGTATCAGGTACCATTGCTTGAGCCTCACTAAAGGTGTTCCTGGTCATTTCCTAGCTTCTCTAAGGTGGCTGTGAAGTCAGTTGAGAGGGGGAGACTTCAAACCGGTTCCATGAAGAGGTGAAGCTGAAGTGTGAAGTGTGCGCAAAGCTGTGAAGAGTTGCTGCACCTATTAGGCCGTGATCCAGAGCTTCTTGTGTCCAACCACACTGGTTCTAAGGCACAAGAGCTCACTGGCCAATCCCTAGGCTTTGGAGAGCTCTACTCTTTTTCCCTTGCAAGGTTTTGTCCCAATGGGTTTTCCTTGTAAGGTTTTTAATGAGGGAGACTCTTCAGAGTTCCAAGCTTGGCTTAGGATCTCCTAAAGTCAAGCTTGAGGGGGAGTGTTGAACTGAAGAGAAGATGGAGCTTGTACAATGATAGGGCAAGCTCTAGAAGATGTCTAGAAGAGTTCAATCAAGCTTCAGAAGTGTTCTGAAGAAGTTATCTTGTGAAGATAAGTCTAGGAAAGACTTAGACTGATCATGTGAGGGCTTTGGAGGAGTTAGAGAGAAGATGGAAGTGTGGTGCAAAGATAGGGCCAAGTCCAGGAAGGACTTAGAAGAGTATTTGGGCGAGTGTGCAAACTTAGGGACTGGCTGTACGGACCGTACGGATCCGTACGGACCGAGACATCCCGAAAGTTCACCAGTCAACCATTTGAGCACATTTGAAGTTGGTGCAAAAATAGGGCACTGGTGAAACTCTTAAGAGAAGAAGACAAAGGAGAGGCTGGCGAGTGACAGGCTGGAAAGGAGAGTCTCTTGCTGTAAAGTAAAAGCAAAAGGAGACCATGTATCTAGCAAAAGAAGTGGGCAGATTCATGGGAGCCTTTAGCTAGCCAATAAGGAGCCAGCCTTCCCTTGACCAGATTCAAATGGACCAATTATCCATCAGGAACAGCACAGCCACGACCAAGACCATCTGTCCATCTCATCCATTCATTTAAATTCAAGTTATAACAGCCCTTAGATTTAGGTTTATGATTGCAAGTTGTAAAGAGCATATATAAGCTCATAAGTGATGTTTTGTAACTCTTAAGTGAGTAAGGGGGTTTCCCTTCTCCTTCTCTAATCTGAAACACTTTCTTAGTCTCTCTAGTCTCTCATCCTGAATCTCTATACACGTTCTCAGTCTTGTTACTAATCTCTTAAACACTTAGACACACAAACACTCATCAAACTTCTTTTCTCTCAAATCGCTTCCAAGCTCTCTCTCTTTACCCATTTGGGTTTCATACACACATACAACCTGAGTACTCTTAAACCTCATAGTTTTCAGACCAAATGAAGTTGAGTTCCAGGATTTGAAGACTGGAAGGGTTATTGGCAGAGGAGACAGCAAGCATCAGCTCTATCATCTCCAAACAACTGAAGCGCCTAGTCCTGTGGGGTCTGTGTGTTTAAGCAGCACAACGGATAGGTGTGATAATCTCACATGGCATGCAAGGCTGGGACATCCTCATGCCAAGGCAATTGAACTGATTCTACCAAGTATGGCGTTCAATCACTTGGAGTGTGAAGCTTGTATACTTGGAAAGCACTGTAGGACTGTCTTCACAACATCAGAAACCAGATATGAGAATTGCTTTGATCTGGTGCATTCAGACGTGTGGACAGCTCCCTGTATGTCTAGAGACAGCCATAAGTACTTTGTGACATTCATTGATGAGAAGTCAAAGTACACATGGATCACCATGATTCCCTCCAAAGACAGAGTCCTAGAAGCCTTCATGAACTTCCAAGCATATGTTACTAACCAGTACAATGCCACTGTGAAGATTCTGAGGTCTGATAATGGAGGAGAATACACTAGCAATGCTTTCAAGAGTCATCTTGCAAAGCATGGGATTGTGCAACAAACTAGCTGTCCTTACACACCACAACAAAATGGGGTGGCTGAGAGGAAGAACAGACATTTTATGGAGGTTGCGAGATCAATAATGTTCCACATGAATGTCCCTAAGAGGTTTTGGAGTGATGCTGTTAAGACCGCTTGCTATCTCATCAATAGAGTGCCAAACCGTGTCTTGAAGAAACTGTCTCCCTTTGAAGTATTGAACAAGACCAAGCCACACATTGATCATTTGAGAGTTTTTGGATGCTTATGTTATGTGATGATTCCCGGAGAAAGAAGGAACAAGCTAGAAGCAAAGAGTACTAAAGCTATGTTCATTGGGTACTCAATCACTCAGAAAGGCTACAAATGTTATGATCCAATAACCAGGAGGGTTATGGTGTCTAGAGAAGTGAAGTTTGTTGAGTCTAAAGGGTATTATGAGGAGAAGAAATGGGAAGACCTAGAGGATCTGTCCCGAGCTCCATCAGAGAAGGCAACAACATTGAGAGTGTTGTTGGAGAGGCTAGGGATAGGATTATCCCAAGATCAGGAACCAGGAAGAACATGCCCTTCTAATCAAGCTGGAGAAGCTGGAGGAACAACCCCTCTTGATCATGAGAGGGGGAATGGATCTGAATCAGGGGAGCAGGAGCATAACCAAGAGGATTCAGGTCAGCATGATCAGGAGGAGACACAGGAAGTAGAGAATGTTGCTCAGTCTAGTGGAGATGAGCAAGGAGAACCTACTGGTTTAAGAGAGGAAGCACAAGAGAATGTTCAGGCTGAAGAACAGGTTGAGACCTTGCGGAGGAGCACAAGGATAAGGAGGGATCCTTCCAACTGGGTAAACACGAGAGTGTACTACAATGCCCAGGCTGTGGAGCATCCCTCTCAAGCTGTGTGTTCCTTTGCTGAGTTTCCAGAGGAGCATCATGCCTTTATGATTAGTCTGGATGAGAGATATATACCAAGGACATATGAAGAACCTATGCTAGACAAGGAATGGAAAGAATCAGTGGGAGCTGAAGCAGGTGCTATGATAAAAAATGATACATGGTATGAGAGTGAGCTGCCTAAGGGAAAGAGGGCTGTATCTAGTAGATGGATCTTCACAACAAGTATCTAGCAAATGGACAGATTGATAGGAAGAAGACCAGATTGGTTGCAAGAGGATTTACACAGACCTATGGAGAGGATTACATTGATACCTTTGCACCAGTAGCTAAGCTACATACAGTTTGGATTGTGTTGTCTATTACAACAAACTTGGAGTGGGATTTGTGGCAGATGGATGTGAAGAATGCTTTCCTGCAAGGTGAGCTAGAAGATGAGGTATATATGCTTCCACCTCCTGGTCTTGAACATCTAGTGAAGCCAGGAAATGTCTTGAGATTGAAGAAGGCTATATATGGGCTGAAGCAGTCTCCTAGAGCTTGGTACAGAAAGCTTAGTACAACTCTCAATGGGAGAGGGTTCAGGAAGTCTGAACTAGATCATACACTCTTCACACTGGTTGGACCATCAGGGATCATAGTAATTTTGGTGTATGTGGATGATTTGATTATCACAGGGAGTGATAAGGCTGGGATTAAAGCCACAAAAGAGTTTCTCAAGTCTGTGTTTGATATTAAAGACTTGGGAGAGATGAAGTATTTTTTGGGGATTGAGATATGCAGATCTAAGGAGGGTTTGTTTATGTCTCAAAGGAAGTACACTATGGATATGCTGAAGGAGACTGATGTGCTTGGAGGAAAGATAGCTAAGACACCTCTTGAGGAAGGGTATAAGGTCGTGCATGAGGGGGAGGTTGAAGAGAACCAGTTGTTCGAGGATGCTAAGCTGTATAGAAGGATGGTGGGTAAGCTGATCTACTTGACTATCACCAGACCTGATATATGCTTTGCTGTGAATCAAGTGAGCCAACATATGCAGGCGCCAAAGGTACATCACTGGAAGATGGTTGATAGGATACTGAGGTATTTGAGTGGCTCGCATGGACAAGGAGTTTGGATGGGTTGCAATGGCAGTACAGAAGTGGTTGGGTATTGTGATGCTGATTGGGCAGGAGATAGATTGGACAGGAGATCAACTACTGGGTATTGTACATTCATTGGAGGGAACTTGGTTACTTGGAAGAGTAAGAAGCAGAAGGTCATCTCCTGTTCAAGTGCTGAAGCTGAGTATAGAGCTATGTTGAAGCTTACAAATGAGTTGGTGTGGATCAAGGGTATTTTGAAGCACTTGGAGATCGAGCAGACCACACCTATGACAATGCATAGTGACAATCAAGCAGCTATCCACATTGCCTCCAATTCAGTGTTTCATGAGAGAACAAAACACATAGAAGTGGATTGTCATAAGGTGAGGCAAATGATTATCTTGGGAGTGATTCTGCCATGCTATACAAGAAGTGAAGATCATCTTGCAGATGTGTTTACTAAGGCAGCGAGATTAAAGACAATGGAGTCCATACTATCAAGGTTGGATATTGTGATGCTGATTGGGCAGGAGATAGAGTGGACAGGAGATCAACTACTGGGTATTGTACATTCATTGGAGGGAACTTGGTCACTTGGAAGAGTAAGAAGCAGAAGGTTATCTCCTGTTCAAGTGCTGAAGCTGAGTATAGAGCCATGTTGAAGCTGACAAACAAGTTGGTGTGGATCAAGGGGATCTTGAAGCATTTGGAGATTGAGCAGAGTACTCCTATGACAATGCATTGTGACAATCAAGCAGCTATCCACATTGCTTCTAACTCAGTCTTTCATGAGAGGACGAAGCATATAGAAGTTGATTGCCACAAGGTGAGGCAGATGATTATACTTGGAGTGATATTGCCATGTTATACAAGAAGTGAAGATCAGCTTGCAGATGTGTTTACTAAAGCAGCGAGATTAAAGACAATGGAGTCCATACTATCAAGACTTGGACTCATTGATCTTACTCCTAGGAGCTGAGCCCCTCAACCATGGAGTCTCCACTCTTTTTCCCTCATCAAGGTTTTATCCCAATGGGTTTTACTTGGTGAGGTTTTTAATGAGGGAGGTCTTCATGGTTTCCAAGCTTGACTTGTTCTACATGGTCAAGCTTGAGGGGGAGTATTGAGATGAAGACCAAGGAGGCTGAGACAGTAACTTTAGAGTTTTACTGTGGTAACTTTATTTTAACCACAGTAACTACTTGGGGAAGTTATCTGATGGGATGAGAAGGTAACTTAGTGAAGAGAAGAGAGGAAACTCGACCAAAGAGGATAAGGGAGGATAAGGAAGGATAAGGGAGCACTTTGACAGCCTGTATGATGCTGGAAAGGAGAGGATGCTTTTACACTAGTGCAAGCATGTGAGAAAGCACAGCCAAGTGATTCAAAAGGAGTTCCAGCCTGTCTTTTGACTCCACATGCTTATGGATTTCGAAATTCACTTAATCAGCCTTATCTCTTCTTATATATCTTGTATCTGATACATTAAATCCATTAATGGAGTTTTGAGTCTCTCTCTCTATTCTCTCTCTATTCTCTAAAATCTCTTAATCTCTTTGGTACTTTTATCTGATTATCTCTGATTATTTGAATCATACTCTTAAAACACAAAAGTGTTTATCTGGACAGTAACATGGGAAGATGAAGAGGAGCCTAAGGAGAGCCAATCAGGAAGCAGCCCTTGCCTTGACCAGTTTGAATTAACCAATCAGATCAATTCACACAGATTGCAATCAAGACAACTCATCCTCACCATCCATTCATTTCAAGTCATTTCTATCCATTAGATTTAGGTTTCTAATGTTGCAAACATGTAAAGCCTATATAAGGCATGTGTATGGACGAAATTGAAAGCTCTCTTAAGAGAGTATGGGAGGTTTCCCCATCTCCTTCATAATTATAAAAGTGTGTTCTTGATCAGATTCCCTTAAACTACCCCTTTCTTAGTCTCTAATCTCTTAATCTCTCAAAGTCTCTTTGTTTCTGATTCAAGTTCATACTAGTTTCATCAGACCTCTTATTCAACTAGTTCAAGACCTTATCTTTGCCTTTAATGGCTTTTCATACACATACACAGCAAGAGCTCTCAAATCTCACCATAGGTGGGAGATTTTCAGAGTACAAGTGCTTGAGTGATGTAAGAACAGATGAGAGATTTGTGTATGATGAAGTATGAAGAATAGAAATGAGTTTAAGAGAATCAGAGAGAGTATGGGAGAGACTAAGAGATTAGGAACGTGTATGGGAGATTAGAGAGACTTAGTAACCAGAGAATAAGATCCAAGAACATGTTTATGAAGAAGAGAGACTCTCTCAGCTTAAGGGTTACAAAATGATCCTAAGAGGCTTATTTATGCCTTTACACAACTCGGATCATAAACCTAGATCCTAAGGCTGTAAATTAAAGATAAATGGATGGTTAGGATGAGAGGAAGCTGGTCTTTGATGTTCTGGTGCTAGCTGGTCGTGGTTGGACTGAATGGAGGGCTTAGATTGCTTCATTTGAATTGGATGGATCAGATGAGTCAAGGCTGTAAAGGTAAAACACCTTTACCTTTCCAGCTCATACCAACAGCTCACCTTATCCATTTGATTCTTCCTTTGCCTCCAAGACTCCCCAACGGACACTATAGGAAAGGATAGGAATAGAGTGAACCGCCCTCACATTGCACATCTTGATTTGGGCGGAACCGGATGGCTTGGGCGTGTGGAGTGGCCGTACGGTTGATGGTACGGACCTCCTGTCCGTACCACTATCCCTAACTATACACAATGCCTTATCTCCTTCTTGACTGACCCCAAACACCTTCATGATTCACCCTAGACCGTACAAGGCCGTACTGAACGCCCTATCTTTGCACCACACTTCCATCTTCTCTCTAACTCCTCCAAACCCTTCACATGATCAGTCTAAGTCTTTCCTAGACTTAACTTCTCAAGATAACTACTTCAGAACACTTCTGAAGCTTGATTGAACTCTTCTGGACATCTTCTAGAGCTTGCCCTATTATTGTACAAGCTCTATCTTCTCTTCAGTTCAACAATAGGAGTTGGCATGAAGAAGTTATCCCACTTTCAAATCAGCTGATTCCAGTTTCCCTGTTTGGTAATAGAACAGCTTCGTCGTCGTTCCAAACAAACCACGATGAATCACTTTGTAAGAAGCTTGATTTGGATACATAAAGTGGTGGAGAATCACCAGGAAGTTGAATAAATCTCATAGGAGTTGGGATGAAGAAGTTATCCCACTTTCAAATCAGGTGATTCCTGTTTCCCAGTTTGGGAATAGCACAGCTTCTTCGTCGTTCCAATCAAACCAGGATGAATCTCTTTGTAAGAAGCTTGATTTGGACACATAAAGTGGTGGAGAATCACCAGGAAGTTGAATAAATCTCATATGACTTGGCATGAAGAAGTTATCCCAGTTTCAAATCAGGTGATTCCAGTTTCCCAGTTTGGGAATAGCACAACTTCTTCGTCGTTCCAATCAAACCAGGATGAATCTCTTTGTAAGAAGCTTGATTTGGATACATAAAGTGGTGGAGAATCACCAGGAAGTTGAATAAATCTCATAGGAGTTGGCATGAAGAAGTTATCCCACTTTCAAATCAGTTGATTCCAGTTTCCCAGTTTGGTAATAGAACAGCTTCGTCGTCGTTCCAATCAAACCAGGATGAATCACTTTGTAAGAAGCTTGATTTGGATACATAAAGTGGTGGAGAATCACCAGGAAGTTGAATAAATCTCATAGGAGTTGGCATGAAGAAGTTATCCCACTTTCAAATCAGGTGATTCCAGTTTCCCAGTTTGGGAATAGCACAGCTTCTTCGTCGTTCCAATCAAACCAGGATGAATCCCTTTGTAAGAAGCTTGATTTGGATACATAAAGTGGTGGAGAATCACCAGGAAGTTGAATAAATCTCATAGGAGTTGGCATGAAGAAGTTATCCCACTTTCAAATCAGGTGATTCCAGTTTTCCAGTTTGGGAATAGCACAGCTTCTTCGTCGTTCCAATCAAACCAGGATGAATATCTTTGTAAGAAGCTTGATTTGGATACATAAAGTGGTGGAGAATCACCAGGAAGTTGAATAAATCTCATAGGAGTTGGCATGAAGAAGTTATCCCACTTTCAAATCAGGTGATTCCAGTTTCCCAGTTTGGGAATAGCACAGCTTCTCGTCGTTCCAATCAAACCAGGATGAATCTCTTTGTAAGAAGCTTGATTTGGATACATAAAGTGGTGGAGAATCACCAGGAAGTTGAATAAATCTCATAGGAGTTGGCATGAAGAAGTTATCCCACTTTCAAATCAGGTGATTCCAGTTTCCCAGTTTGGGAATAGCACAGCTTCTTCGTCGTTCCAATCAAACCAGGATGAATATCTTTGTAAGAAGCTTGATTTGGATACATAAAGTGGTGGAGAATCACCAGGAAGTTGAATAAATCTCATAGGAGTTGGCATGAAGAAGTTATCCCACTTTCAAATCAGTTGATTCCAGTTTCCCAGTTTGGGAATAGCACAGCTTCCTCGTCGTTCCAATCAAACCAGGATGAATCTCTTTGTAAGAAGCTTGATTTGGATACATAAAGTGGTGGAGAATCACCAGGAAGTTGAATAAATCTCATAGGAGTTGGCATGAAGAAGTTATCCCACTTTCAAATCAGGTGATTCCAGTTTCCCAGTTTGGGAATAGCACAGCTTCTTCGTCGTTCCAATCAAACCAGGATGAATCTCTTTGTAAGAAGCTTGATTTGGATACATAAAGTGGTGGAGAATCACCAGGAAGTTGAATAAATCTCATAGGAGTTGGCATGAAGAAGTTATCCCACTTTCAAATCAGGTGATTCCAGTTTCCCAGTTTGGGAATAGCACAGCTTCTTCGTCGTTCCAATCAAACCAGGATGAATCTCTTTGTAAGAAGCTTGATTTGGATACATAAAGTGGTGGAGAATCACCAGGAAGTTGAATAAATCTCATAGGAGTTGGCATGAAGAAGTTATCCCACTTTCAAATCAGGTGATTCCAGTTTCCCAGTTTGGGAATAGCACAGCTTCTTCGTCGTTCCAATCAAACCAGGATGAATCTCTTTGTAAGAAGCTTGATTTGGATACATAAAGTGGTGGAGAATCACCAGGAAGTTGAATAAATCTCATAGGAGTTGGCATGAAGAAGTTATCCCACTTTCAAATCAGGTGATTCCAGTTTCCCAGTTTGGGAATAGCACAGCTTCTTCGTCGTTCCAATCAAACCAGGATGAATCTATTTGTAAGAAGCTTGATTTGGATACATAAAGTGGTGGAGAATCACCAGGAAGTTGAATAAATCTCATAGGAGTTGGCATGAAGAAGTTATCCCACTTTCAAATCAGGTGATTCCAGTTTCCCAGTTTGGGAATAGCACAGCTTCTTCGTCGTTCCAATCAAACCAGGATGAATCTCTTTGTAAGAAGCTTGATTTGGATACATAAAGTGGTGGAGAATCACCAGGAAGTTGAATAAATCTCATAGGAGTTGGCATGAAGAAGTTATCCCACTTTCAAATCAGGTGATTCCAGTTTCCCAGTTTGGGAATAGCACAGCTTCTTCGTCGTTCCAATCAAACCAGGATGAATCTCTTTGTAAGAAGCTTGATTTGGATACATAAAGTGGTGGAGAATCACCAGGAAGTTGAATAAATCTCATAGGAGTTGGCATGAAGAAGTTATCCCACTTTCAAATCAGGTGATTCCAGTTTCCCAGTTTGGGAATAGCACAGCTTCTTCGTCGTTCCAATCAAACCAGGATGAATCTTTGTAAGAAGCTTGATTTGGATACATAAAGTGGTGGAGAATCACCAGGAAGTTGAATAAATCTCATAGGAGTTGGGATGAAGAAGTTATCCCACTTTCAAATCAGGTGATTCCAGTTTCCCAGTTTGGGAATAGCACAGCTTCTTCGTCGTTCCAATCAAACCAGGATGAATCTCTTTGTAAGAAGCTTGATTTGGATACATAAAGTGGTGGAGAATCACCAGGAAGTTGAATAAATCTCATAGGAGTTGGCATGAAGAAGTTATCCCACTTTCAAATCAGGTGATTCCAGTTTCCCAGTTTGGGAATAGCACAGCTTCTTCGTCGTTCCAATCAAACCAGGATGAATCTCTTTGTAAGAAGCTTGATTTGGATACATAAAGTGGTGGAGAATCACCAGGAAGTTGAATAAATCTCATAGGAGTTGGGATGAAGAAGTTATCCCACTTTCAAATCAGGTGATTCCAGTTTCCCAGTTTGGGAATAGCACAGCTTCTTCGTCGTTCCAATCAAACCAGGATGAATCTCTTTGTAAGAAGCTTGATTTGGATACATAAAGTGGTGGAGAATCACCAGGAAGTTGAATAAATCTCATAGGAGTTGGCATGAAGAAGTTATCCCACTTTCAAATCAGGTGATTCCAGTTTCCCAGTTTGGGAATAGCACAGCTTCTTCGTCGTTCCAATCAAACCAGGATGAATCACTTTGTAAGAAGCTTGATTTGGATACATAAAGTGGTGGAGAATCACCAGGAAGTTGAATAAATCTCATAGGAGTTGGCATGAAGAAGTTATCCCACTTTCAAATCAGGTGATTCCAGTTTCCCAGTTTGGGAATAGCACAGCTTCTTCGTCGTTCCAATCAAACCAGGATGAATCTCTTTGTAAGAAGCTTGATTTGGATACATAAAGTGGTGGAGAATCACCAGGAAGTTGAATAAATCTCATAGGAGTTGGCATGAAGAAGTTATCCCACTTTCAAATCAGGTGATTCCAGTTTCCCAGTTTGGGAATAGCACAGCTTCTTCGTCGTTCCAATCAAACCAGGATGAATCTCTTTGTAAGAAGCTTGATTTGGATACATAAAGTGGTGGAGAATCACCAGGAAGTTGAATAAATCTCATAGGAGTTGGCATGAAGAAGTTATCCCACTTTCAAATCAGGTGATTCCAGTTTCCCAGTTTGGGAATAGCACAGCTTCTTCGTCGTTCCAATCAAACCAGGATGAATCTATTTGTAAGAAGCTTGATTTGGATACATAAAGTGGTGGAGAATCACAAGGAAGTTGAATAAATCTCATAGGGGTTGGGATGAAGAAGTTATCCCACTTTCAAATCAGTTGATTCCAGTTTCCCAGTTTGGGAATAGCACAGCTTCTTCGTCGTTCCAATCAAACCAGGATGAATCACTTTGTAAGAAGCTTGATTTGGATACATAAAGTGGTGGAGAATCACCAGGAAGTTGAATAAATCTCATAGGAGTTGGGATGAAGAAGTTATCCCACTTTCAAATCAGGTGATTCCAGTTTCCCAGTTTGGGAATAGCACAGCTTCTTCGTCGTTCCAATCAACCAGGATGAATCTCTTTTAAGAAGCTTGATTTGGATACATAAAGTGGTGGAGAATCACCAGGAAGTTGAATAAATCTCATAGGAGTTGGCATGAAGAAGTTATCCCACTTTCAAATCAGGTGATTCCAGTTTCCCAGTTTGGGAATAGCACAGCTTCTTCGTCGTTCCAATCAAACCAGGATGAATCTCTTTGTAAGAAGCTTGATTTGGATACATAAAGTGGTGGAGAATCACCAGGAAGTTGAATAAATCTTATAGGAGTTGGCATGAAGAAGTTATCCCACTTTCAAATTGTTGAGATGAGAGAATAAAGTGTTGAGATGAAGTGATGAAGAGTTGATACATGGATAGAGGAAGAGAGTTGGAGCAGACAGTAACTTTGGAGATTTACCACAGTAACTTAATTGTTACTGTGGTAACTAAGTTAAAAGGCTTTGGAAGTTACCTTGCATCCATTTGGAGAGTGAAACACGCCAGGAGGAGTCTGGATAAGCAAGGAGGAGTTTGGATAAGGTCTGGTCAATGCTAGAGAGCTTTAGACAGGCTGGCACTAGCTGGAAAGTTAAAGCAAGATACCCAAGCATGTGAGGAACCTTATTGGCTAGTTTAAATCAAGCATCTTTGACTACACATGCTTCTGATCCTAGCTAGACTGAACCTGGACGTTTTTTTGTATCTCTTATCTATATATGTTGTAAACTCTCTCATTAATCAATCTAATGGAGTTTTGAGTCTCTCTCTCTCTTGTTTTTAATCTCCAATCTCTTTAATTCTCAGATTAAACTTAATCACTCTTTAAATCACAAAATCTAATATGGTATCAGAGCCAGGTTCCTTTAAAATGAGAGAGTGATTTCGTTTTTCCAAATGTTCTTGAGTGTTCTTGAGTGTTCTTGAGTGTTCTTGAGAGTTCTTGAGATTTTTTTCAAGAGCTAGATCCTTTAAAAGTCAAGTTTGTGTCTGTTGGTGTTTCTTTTGGAGAGTCAGCTTCAAGGGAGTCCCTTTAGGTGTTTGACAAGGTCAGAAGAGGTGTCTAGCTTGTGGTTAAGCTTGGCGTGAGAGATCAAAAGCATTTGAGGGAAGATCTAGGCTAAAGAAAATGGAGCTGCTTCAATCTGGTACAACAAGGCGTGAAGAGAAGAAAGAGAGAGGGAATGAGTGGGGGTGGTTCTCACAAATGAAAACAACTCTGAAAAGGTGTGGAGTTTGGAGAAACCATGAGAAGGAAGAGTCTTTGAAGGGTAAAGCTGCTGAGAAAGATCAGACAGCAAGAGAAACAAGTGGAGATTGCTTTAGTCTTGAAGAAAGTACACTGCTTGAGAAGATTGAAGATGTTTATGAGAACAAGATCAGTCTTAGGAGAGTGTATGAAGTCAAGAAGGTGATTAGTGAAGTTAAACCAGGAAGAGAAGGGTTTAATAACCATGTGAGGAAGCTACAACATTTGTGGGTTGAACTACAAGGGTTGAGATCCCATGTGGATGGGGATACTACACAAGAGCAAGCGACAGTCTTGAAGCTCTTGGCGAGCATGGAGTCATCATATGGGTGGCTGGTGGAGATGGTTCTAAGAGGGGAACAGCTTCCGGAAATGGAAGAGGTCTGTGTGCTTATAAGAAGGGCGTATGAGATAATGAGAGATGATGAGAGGCTAACCATGAGTAGGAGTGAGAGCTCATGGAAGCCAACTGGGAGTAGGAGTGAGAGCTTCCAGAAGCTAACCATGAGTAGGAGTGAGAGCTCATGGAGGCTAACCGGGAGTAGGAGTGAGGGCTTCCGGAAGAAGAGAAGGTGCAGAATGCTATCCAAAGCTTCTATCAACATAGGAAAGGGTAGGAAGAGAGTTGTGGGAGAGTGTTCTTACTCAGCCTACATGGGGGAATCAGTAGAAGACAGTGGGGTGTTAAAAGAGCAGGAGAAAGGGAGTGGAGCTGATGATCGCATCACCAGGAAGGAATGGAGAGTGTTCATGGAACAAGTACAAGCCTTAGCAGCAAGCAGGAAGCATGCTATACAATCCGGAGCTTCTAAACCCATTGTGATTGATTCTGGAGCAAGTCATCATATGATCAGTGATAGGAGGCTTATAAGTGAGATCAAGGCTGCAACAGGGAGTGTTATGATAGCTAATGGTGCCATGATCCCAATAGAAGGAGTGGGAAAGCTAAAACTGTTTGAGAAGGACACGGCTGCCTTCTACATGCCTCAGTTCACTTCAAATCTATTATCTGTGAAGAAAGCTACCATTGATCTTGATTGTCAAGTAGTATTCAGACCTGATGAAGTGGAGTTTCAAGATTTGAAGACTGGGAGAGTCATTGGCAGAGGAGACAGCAAGAATCAGCTATACCACCTCAACTTGGCTAAGACCTCTAATCCCTTTGATTCTATTTGCTTGAGTAGTACTGCTGAGAAGATTGATAGTATTACTTGGCATGCTAGATTAGGACATCCTCATGCTCGTGCCATTGAATTGATAATCCCTAATATGTCATTCAATCACTTGAATTGTGAAGCATGCATATTAGGAAAGCATTGTAGGACTGTTTTCCCAACATCTGAGACTACTTATGAGCATTGCTTTGATCTAGTTCACTCGGATGTGTGGACCGCTCCATGCATGTCTAGAGACAGCCATAAATACTTTGTGACATTCATTGATGAGAAGTCTAAGTATACATGGCTCACATTGCTTCCATCTAAAGATAGGGTGCTAGAAGCTTTTATGAACTTCCAAGCATATGTATCTAATCAATACAATGCCACTGTGAAGGTACTGAGATCAGACAACGGAGGTGAATACATCAGCAATGCCTTTAAGAGTCATCTAGCCAAGCATGGGATTGTGCATCAGACCAGTTGTCCCTACACACCACAGCAGAATGGTGTAGCTGAGAGGAAGAATAGGCACTTGATGGAGGTTGCTAGGTCGATGATGTTTCATGCAAATGTCCCAAAACGTTTTTGGGGAGATGCTGTACAGACTGCTTGCTATCTCATCAACCGGGTCCCAACCAAGATACTGAAGAATCTGTCTCCATTTGAGGTGCTGAATAAGAGCAAGCCTTTTATTGATCACCTACGAGTATTTGGGTGTGTATGCTATGTCATGACTCCAGGAGAACAGAGAAACAAGCTGGAGGCAAAGAGTACTAAGGCTATGTTCATTGGATACTCTATCACTCAGAAGGGATACAAGTGCTATGATCCTGAAGCAAGGAGAGTGATGGTATCTAGAGAAGTGAAGTTTATTGAATCAAAAGGGTATTATGAAGAAAAGGAGTGGGAAAATCTGAAGGATTTGTCTCAAGCTCCATCTGATAGAGCAACAACACTGAGGGTGCTGTTGGAGAAGCTAGGGATAGGGTTATCCCAGGATCAGGAATCTGGAAGAAGAGAGTCTTCCAATCCGACTAGTGAAGCTGAAAGAACAACTCCTCTTGATCATGAGAGGGGGAATGGAACTGAATCTCATGAGCAAGTGCAAAATCAAGAAGATTCAGGCCAGCATAATCAAGAGGTGACACAGGAAGTAGAGAGTGGTGCTCAGTCTAGTGGAGATGGGCAAAGAGAGTCTACTGGCTCAGATGAGAGTGGAGAGTGGGAAGGAGATCCTAATGGGTCAAATGAGAGTGGTGCTCAATCAAGTGAAGATGGGCAAGAGCCACAAGAAGAACAAGTTCAGGAGCTAAGGAGGAGCACAAGGGTGAAGAGAGATGCTTCCAACTGGGTAAACACGAGAGTGTACTACAATGCCCAGGCTGTGGAGCATCCTTCTCAAGCTATGTGTTCCTTTGCAGAGTTTCCGGACGAGCATACAGCCTTCACAGTAAGCTTGGATGAGAGCTATATTCCAAGGACATATGAAGAAGCTATGGCTTTAAAGGAGTGGAGAGATTCAGTTGCTGATGAGTCCGGAGCCATGATTAAGAATGAAACATGGTATGAGAGTGAGCTGCCTAAAGGGAAGAAGGCAGTGACTAGTAAATGGGTGTTCACAATCAAGTTTCATCCTGATGGAAGAATAGAGAGGCGCAAGTCTAGGTTGGTGGCAAGAGGATTTACTCAGACATATGGTGAGGACTATGTTGAGACCTTTGCTCCTGTGGCTAAACTTCATACTATCAGGATTGTATTATCTTTAGCTGTGAATCTTGAGTGGGATTTGTGGCAAATGGATGTGAAGAATGCATTCCTTCAAGGAGAGTTGGAAGATGAAGTATACATGCATCCACCACCAGGTCTTGAACATCTAGTAAAGAAGGGTAATGTGTTGAGGTTGAGGAAAGCTATCTATGGTCTCAAGCAGTCTCCAAGGGCGTGGTACAACAAGTTGAGTACTACACTGAATGGGAGAGGGTTCAGAAAGTCAGAATTGGATCACACTCTCTTTACCCTAACCACCTCATCTGGTATTGTGGTGTTGCTTGTGTATGTGGATGATATCATCATCACAGGCAGTGATAAGGAAGGCATCAAGGCTACAAAGGAGTATCTCAAGGCAAGCTTTGAGATTAAAGACTTGGGGGAAATGAAGTATTTTCTTGGGATTGAGATATGCAGATCAAAGGAAGGATTGTTTATGTCCCAAAGGAAGTATGTGATTGATCTCTTGAAGGGAGCAGATGCCTATGGAGGAAAGACAGCCAAGATGCCAATGGAGGATGGTTACAAGGTTCCACGTGAGGGGGAGATTGAGGATAGCAAGCCGTTCCATGATCCTAAGCTATATAGGAAGCTGGTGGGGAAGTTGATTTATCTTACCATTACTAGACCTGATGTGTGTTTTGCGGTGAATCAAGTCAGTCAACACATGCAAGTTCCTAAGGAGCACCATTGGCGGATGGTGGAAAGGATCTTGATGTATCTGAATGGAACTACTGGTCTTGGAGTATGGATGGGATGTAACAAGAGTACTGAGGTTGTAGGCTACTGTGATGCAGATTGGGCTGGAGACCGAGCAGACAGAAGATCAACCACAGGCTATTGTACATTCATTGGTGGTAACTTGGTCACTTGGAAGAGTAAGAAGCAGAAGGTAGTGTCTTGCTCCAGTGCTGAGGCCGAGTATAGAGCAATGCTGAAGCTTACAAATGAGCTAGTGTGGATAAAAGGGATTTTGAAGCATCTGGAGATTATTCAAGCAACGCCAATGACAATGCATTGTGATAATCAAGCAGCTATCCACATTGCATCTAATTCTGTGTTCCATGAGAGAACAAAGCACATTGAGGTTGATTGTCACAAGGTGAGGCAGATGATGATTCTTGGGTGATTCTACCTTGTTATACTCGGAGTGAGGATCAGTTAGCAGATGTGTTCACAAAGGCAGCAAGGCAAAAGACAATGGAGTCCATACACATCAGGTTAGGACTCATTGATCTCTCGCCTAAGGACTAGTCTATACACTCTCCTGATCATGTGATCTCTACTCTTTCCTCATTAAGGTTTTGTCCCAATGGGTTTTCCTTAATGAGGTTTTAATGAGGGAGATCTCATGGTTCTTCCAAGCTTGACTTGTTCCACATGGTCAAGCTTGAGGGGGAGTGTTGAGATGAGAGAATAAAGTGTTGAGATGAAGTGATGAAGAGTTGATACATGGATAGAGGAAGAGAGTTGGAGCAGACAGTAACTTTGGAGATTTACCACAGTAACTTAATTGTTACTGTGGTAACTAAGTTAAAAGGCTTTGGAAGTTACTTGCATCCATTGGAGAGTGAAACACGCCAGGAGGAGTCTGGATAAGCAAGGAGGAGTTTGGATAAGGTCTGGTCAATGCTAGAGAGCTTTAGACAGGCTGGCACTAGCTGGAAAGTTAAAGCAAGATACCCAAGCATGTGAGGAACCTTATGCTAGTTTAAATCAAGCATCTTTGACTACACATGCTTCTTATCCTAGCTAGACTGAACCTGGACGTTTTTGTGTATCTTTATCTATATATGTTGTAAACTCTCTCATTAATCAATCTAATGGAGTTTTGAGTCTCTCTCTCTCTTGTTCTTAATCTCCAATCTCTTTAATTCTCAGATTAAACTTAATCACTCTTTAAATCACAAATCTAATACAATCAGTTTGATTCCAGTTTCCCAGTTTGGGAATAGCACAGCTTCTTCGTCGTTCCAATCAAACCAGGATGAATCTCTTTGTAGAGAAGCTTGATTTGGATACATAAAGTGGTGGAGAATCACCAGGAAGTTGAATAAATCTCATAGGAGTTGGCATGAAGAAGTTATCCACTTTCAAATCAGGTGATTCCAGTTTCCCAGTTTGGGAATAGCACAGCTTCTTCGTCGTTCCAATCAAACCAGGATGAATCACTTTGTAAGAAGCTTGATTTGGATACATAAAGTGGTGGAGAATCACCAGGAAGTTGAATAAATCTCATAGGAGTTGGCATGAAGAAGTTATCCCACTTTCAAATCAGGTGATTCCAGTTTCCCAGTTTGGGAATAGCACAGCTTCTTCGTCGTTCCAATCAAACCAGGATGAATCACTTTGTAAGAAGCTTGATTTGGATACATAAAGTGGTGGAGAATCACCAGGAAGTTGAATAAATCTCATAGGAGTTGGGATGAAGAAGTTATCCCACTTTCAAATCAGGTGATTCCAGTTTCCCAGTTTGGGAATAGCACAGCTTCTTCGTCGTTCCAATCAAACCAGGATGAATCACTTTGTAAGAAGCTTGATTTGGATACATAAAGTGGTGGAGAATCACCAGGAAGTTGAATAAATCTCATAGGAGTTGGGATGAAGAAGTTATCCCACTTTCAAATCAGGTGATTCCAGTTTCCCAGTTTGGGAATAGCACAGCTTCTTCGTCGTTCCAATCAAACCAGGATGAATCTCTTTGTAAGAAGCTTGATTTGGATACATAAAGTGGTGGAGAATCACCAGGAAGTTGAATAAATCTCATAGGAGTTGGGATGAAGAAGTTATCCCACTTTCAAATCAGGTGATTCCAGTTTCCCAGTTTGGGAATAGCACAGCTTCTTCGTCGTTCCAATCAAACCAGGATGAATCACTTTGTAAGAAGCTTGATTTGGATACATAAAGTGGTGGAGAATCACCAGGAAGTTGAATAAATCTCATAGGAGTTGGCATGAAGAAGTTATCCCACTTTCAAATCAGGTGATTCCAGTTTCCCAGTTTGGGAATAGCACAGCTTCTTCGTCGTTCCAATCAAACCAGGATGAATCTTTGTAAGAAGCTTGATTTGGATACATAAAGTGGTGGAGAATCACCAGGAAGTTGAATAAATCTCATAGGAGTTGGCATGAAGAAGTTATCCCACTTTCAAATCAGGTGATTCCAGTTTCCCAGTTTGGGAATAGCACAGCTTCTTCGTCGTTCCAATCAAACCAGGATGAATCACTTTGTAAGAAGCTTGATTTGGATACATAAAGTGGTGGAGAATCACCAGGAAGTTGAATAAATCTCATAGGAGTTGGGATGAAGAAGTTATCCCACTTTCAAATCAGGTGATTCCAGTTTCCCAGTTTGGGAATAGCACAGCTTCTTCGTCGTTCCAATCAAACCAGGATGAATCACTTTGTAAGAAGCTTGATTTGGATACATAAAGTGGTGGAGAATCACCAGGAAGTTGAATAAATCTCATAGGAGTTGGCATGAAGAAGTTATCCCACTTTCAAATCAGGTGATTCCAGTTTCCCAGTTTGGGAATAGCACAGCTTCTTCGTCGTTCCAATCAAACCAGGATGAATCACTTTGTAAGAAGCTTGATTTGGATACATAAAGTGGTGGAGAATCACCAGGAAGTTGAATAAATCTCATAGGAGTTGGATGAAGAAGTTATCCCACTTTCAAATCAGGTGATTCCAGTTTCCCAGTTTGGGAATAGCACAGCTTCTTCGTCGTTCCAATCAAACCAGGATGAATCACTTTGTAAGAAGCTTGATTTGGATACATAAAGTGGTGGAGAATCACCAGGAAGTTGAATAAATCTCATAGGAGTTGGATGAAGAAGTTATCCCACTTTCAAATCAGGTGATTCCAGTTTCCCAGTTTGGGAATAGCACAGCTTCTTCGTCGTTCCAATCAAACCAGGATGAATCACTTTGTAAGAAGCTTGATTTGGATACATAAAGTGGTGGAGAATCACCAGGAAGTTGAATAAATCTCATAGGAGTTGGCATGAAGAAGTTATCCCACTTTCAAATCAGGTGATTCCAGTTTCCCAGTTTGGGAATAGCACAGCTTCTTCGTCGTTCCAATCAAACCAGGATGAATCACTTTGTAAGAAGCTTGATTTGGATACATAAAGTGGTGGAGAATCACCAGGAAGTTGAATAAATCTCATAGGAGTTGGCATGAAGAAGTTATCCCACTTTCAAATCAGGTGATTCCAGTTTCCCAGTTTGGGAATAGCACAGCTTCTTCGTCGTTCCAATCAAACCAGGATGAATCTCTTGTAAGAAGCTTGATTTGGATACATAAAGTGGTGGAGAATCACCAGGAAGTTGAATAAATCTCATAGGAGTTGGCATGAAGAAGTTATCCCACTTTCAAATCAGGTGATTCCAGTTTCCCAGTTTGGGAATAGCACAGCTTCTTCGTCGTTCCAATCAAACCAGGATGAATCACTTTGTAAGAAGCTTGATTTGGATACATAAAGTGGTGGAGAATCACCAGGAAGTTGAATAAATCTCATAGGAGTTGGCATGAAGAAGTTATCCCACTTTCAAATCAGGTGATTCCAGTTTCCCAGTTTGGGAATAGCACAGCTTCTTCGTCGTTCCAATCAAACCAGGATGAATCACTTTGTAAGAAGCTTGATTTGGATACATAAAGTGGTGGAGAATCACCAGGAAGTTGAATAAATCTCATAGGAGTTGGCATGAAGAAGTTATCCCACTTTCAAATCAGGTGATTCCAGTTTCCCAGTTTGGGAATAGCACAGCTTCTTCGTCGTTCCAATCAAACCAGGATGAATCACTTTGTAAGAAGCTTGATTTGGATACATAAAGTGGTGGAGAATCACCAGGAAGTTGAATAAATCTCATAGGAGTTGGCATGAAGAAGTTATCCCACTTTCAAATCAGGTGATTCCAGTTTCCCAGTTTGGGAATAGCACAGCTTCTTCGTCGTTCCAATCAAACCAGGATGAATCACTTTGTAAGAAGCTTGATTTGGATACATAAAGTGGTGGAGAATCACCAGGAAGTTGAATAAATCTCATAGGAGTTGGGATGAAGAAGTTATCCCACTTTCAAATCAGGTGATTCCAGTTTCCCAGTTTGGGAATAGCACAGCTTCTTCGTCGTTCCAATCAAACCAGGATGAATCACTTTGTAAGAAGCTTGATTTGGATACATAAAGTGGTGGAGAATCACCAGGAAGTTGAATAAATCTCATAGGAGTTGGCATGAAGAAGTTATCCCACTTTCAAATCAGGTGATTCCAGTTTCCCAGTTTGGGAATAGCACAGCTTCTTCGTCGTTCCAATCAAACCAGGATGAATCACTTTGTAAGAAGCTTGATTTGGATACATAAAGTGGTGGAGAATCACCAGGAAGTTGAATAAATCTCATAGGAGTTGGCATGAAGAAGTTATCCCACTTTCAAATCAGGTGATTCCAGTTTCCCAGTTTGGGAATAGCACAGCTTCTTCGTCGTTCCAATCAAACCAGGATGAATCTCTTTGTAAGAAGCTTGATTTGGATACATAAAGTGGTGGAGAATCACCAGGAAGTTGAATAAATCTCATAGGAGTTGGCATGAAGAAGTTATCCCACTTTCAAATCAGGTGATTCCAGTTTCCCAGTTTGGGAATAGCACAGCTTCTTCGTCGTTCCAATCAAACCAGGATGAATTTTTTGTAAGAAGCTTGATTTGGATACATAAAGTGGTGGAGAATCACCAGGAAGTTGAATAAATCTCATAGGAGTTGGCATGAAGAAGTTATCCCACTTTCAAATCAGGTGATTCCAGTTTCCCAGTTTGGGAATAGCACAGCTTCTTCGTCGTTCCAATCAAACCAGGATGAATCTCTTTGTAAGAAGCTTGATTTGGATACATAAAGTGGTGGAGAATCACCAGGAAGTTGAATAAATCTCATAGGAGTTGGCAAGAAGTTATCCCACTTTCAAATCAGGTGATTCCAGTTTCCCAGTTTGGGAATAGCACAGCTTCTTCGTCGTTCCAATCAAACCAGGATGAATCACTTTGTAAGAAGCTTGATTTGGATACATAAAGTGGTGGAGAATCACCAGGAAGTTGAATAAATCTCATAGGAGTTGGCATGAAGAAGTTATCCCACTTTCAAATCAGGTGATTCCAGTTTCCCAGTTTGGGAATAGCACAGCTTCTTCGTCGTTCCAATCAAACCAGGATGAATCACTTTGTAAGAAGCTTGATTTGGATACATAAAGTGGTGGAGAATCACCAGGAAGTTGAATAAATCTCATAGGAGTTGGCATGAAGAAGTTATCCCACTTTCAAATCAGGTGATTCCAGTTTCCCAGTTTGGGAATAGCACAGCTTCTTCGTCGTTCCAATCAAACCAGGATGAATCACTTTGTAAGAAGCTTGATTTGGATACATAAAGTGGTGGAGAATCACCAGGAAGTTGAATAAATCTCATAGGAGTTGGCATGAAGAAGTTATCCCACTTTCAAATCAGGTGATTCCAGTTTCCCAGTTTGGGAATAGCACAGCTTCTTCGTCGTTCCAATCAAACCAGGATGAATCTCTTTGTAAGAAGCTTGATTTGGATACATAAAGTGGTGGAGAATCACCAGGAAGTTGAATAAATCTCATAGGAGTTGGCATGAAGAAGTTATCCCACTTTCAAATCAGGTGATTCCAGTTTCCCAGTTTGGGAATAGCACAGCTTCTTCGTCGTTCCAATCAAACCAGGATGAATCTCTTTGTAAGAAGCTTGATTTGGATACATAAAGTGGTGGAGAATCACCAGGAAGTTGAATAAATCTCATAGGAGTTGGCATGAAGAAGTTATCCCACTTTCAAATCAGGTGATTCCAGTTTCCCAGTTTGGGAATAGCACAGCTTCTTCGTCGTTCCAATCAAACCAGGATGAATCTTTGTAAGAAGCTTGATTTGGATACATAAAGTGGTGGAGAATCACCAGGAAGTTGAATAAATCTCATAGGAGTTGGCATGAAGAAGTTATCCCACTTTCAAATCAGGTGATTCCAGTTTCCCAGTTTGGGAATAGCACAGCTTCTTCGTCGTTCCAATCAAACCAGGATGAATCTCTTGTAAGAAGCTTGATTTGGATACATAAAGTGGTGGAGAATCACCAGGAAGTTGAATAAATCTCATAGGAGTTGGCATGAAGAAGTTATCCCACTTTCAAATCAGGTGATTCCAGTTTCCCAGTTTGGGAATAGCACAGCTTCTTCGTCGTTCCAATCAAACCAGGATGAATCTCTTTGTAAGAAGCTTGATTTGGATACATAAAGTGGTGGAGAATCACCAGGAAGTTGAATAAATCTCATAGGAGTTGGCATGAAGAAGTTATCCCACTTTCAAATCAGGTGATTCCAGTTTCCCAGTTTGGGAATAGCACAGCTTCTTCGTCGTTCCAATCAAACCAGGATGAATCACTTTGTAAGAAGCTTGATTTGGATACATAAAGTGGTGGAGAATCACCAGGAAGTTGAATAAATCTCATAGGAGTTGGCATGAAGAAGTTATCCCACTTTCAAATCAGGTGATTCCAGTTTCCCAGTTTGGGAATAGCACAGCTTCTTCGTCGTTCCAATCAAACCAGGATGAATCTCTTTGTAAGAAGCTTGATTTGGATACATAAAGTGGTGGAGAATCACCAGGAAGTTGAATAAATCTCATAGGAGTTGGATGAAGAAGTTATCCCACTTTCAAATCAGGTGATTCCAGTTTCCCAGTTTGGGAATAGCACAGCTTCTTCGTCGTTCCAATCAAACCAGGATGAATCTCTTTGTAAGAAGCTTGATTTGGATACATAAAGTGGTGGAGAATCACCAGGAAGTTGAATAAATCTCATAGGAGTTGGCATGAAGAAGTTATCCCACTTTCAAATCAGGTGATTCCAGTTTCCCAGTTTGGGAATAGCACAGCTTCTTCGTCGTTCCAATCAAACCAGGATGAATCTCTTTGTAAGAAGCTTGATTTGGATACATAAAGTGGTGGAGAATCACCAGGAAGTTGAATAAATCTCATAGGAGTTGGCATGAAGAAGTTATCCCACTTTCAAATCAGGTGATTCCAGTTTCCCAGTTTGGGAATAGCACAGCTTCTTCGTCGTTCCAATCAAACCAGGATGAATCACTTTGTAAGAAGCTTGATTTGGATACATAAAGTGGTGGAGAATCACCAGGAAGTTGAATAAATCTCATAGGAGTTGGCATGAAGAAGTTATCCCACTTTCAAATCAGGTGATTCCAGTTTCCCAGTTTGGGAATAGCACAGCTTCTTCGTCGTTCCAATCAAACCAGGATGAATCACTTTGTAAGAAGCTTGATTTGGATACATAAAGTGGTGGAGAATCACCAGGAAGTTGAATAAATCTCATAGGAGTTGGGATGAAGAAGTTATCCCACTTTCAAATCAGGTGATTCCAGTTTCCCAGTTTGGGAATAGCACAGCTTCTTCGTCGTTCCAATCAAACCAGGATGAATCTCTTTGTAAGAAGCTTGATTTGGATACATAAAGTGGTGGAGAATCACCAGGAAGTTGAATAAATCTCATAGGAGTTGGCATGAAGAAGTTATCCCACTTTCAAATCAGGTGATTCCAGTTTCCCAGTTTGGGAATAGCACAGCTTCTTCGTCGTTCCAATCAAACCAGGATGAATCTTTGTAAGAAGCTTGATTTGGATACATAAAGTGGTGGAGAATCACAGGAAGTTGAATAAATCTCATAGGAGTTGGCATGAAGAAGTTATCCCACTTTCAAATCAGGTGATTCCAGTTTCCCAGTTTGGGAATAGCACAGCTTCTTCGTCGTTCCAATCAAACCAGGATGAATCTCTTTGTAAGAAGCTTGATTTGGATACATAAAGTGGTGGAGAATCACCAGGAAGTTGAATAAATCTCATAGGAGTTGGCATGAAGAAGTTATCCCACTTTCAAATCAGGTGATTCCAGTTTCCCAGTTTGGGAATAGCACAGCTTCTTCGTCGTTCCAATCAAACCAGGATGAATCACTTTGTAAGAAGCTTGATTTGGATACATAAAGTGGTGGAGAATCACCAGGAAGTTGAATAAATCTCATAGGAGTTGGCATGAAGAAGTTATCCCACTTTCAAATCAGGTGATTCCAGTTTCCCAGTTTGGGAATAGCACAGCTTCTTCGTCGTTCCAATCAAACCAGGATGAATCTTTGTAAGAAGCTTGATTTGGATACATAAAGTGGTGGAGAATCACCAGGAAGTTGAATAAATCTCATAGGAGTTGGCATGAAGAAGTTATCCCACTTTCAAATCAGGTGATTCCAGTTTCCCAGTTTGGGAATAGCACAGCTTCTTCGTCGTTCCAATCAAACCAGGATGAATCTCTTTGTAAGAAGCTTGATTTGGATACATAAAGTGGTGGAGAATCACCAGGAAGTTGAATAAATCTCATAGGAGTTGGCATGAAGAAGTTATCCCACTTTCAAATCAGGTGATTCCAGTTTCCCAGTTTGGGAATAGCACAGCTTCTTCGTCGTCGTTCCAATCAAACCAGGATGAATCTCTTTGTAAGAAGCTTGATTTGGATACATAAAGTGGTGGAGAATCACCAGGAAGTTGAATAAATCTCATAGGAGTTGGCATGAAGAAGTTATCCCACTTTCAAATCAGGTGATTCCAGTTCCCAGTTTGGGAATAGCACAGCTTCTTCGTCGTTCCAATCAAACCAGGATGAATCTCTTTGTAAGAAGCTTGATTTGGATACATAAAGTGGTGGAGAATCACCAGGAAGTTGAATAAATCTCATAGGAGTTGGGATGAAGAAGTTATCCCACTTTCAAATCAGGTGATTCCAGTTTCCCAGTTTGGGAATAGCACAGCTTCTTCGTCGTTCCAATCAAACCAGGATGAATCACTTTGTAAGAAGCTTGATTTGGATACATAAAGTGGTGGAGAATCACCAGGAAGTTGAATAAATCTCATAGGAGTTGGATGAAGAAGTTATCCCACTTTCAAATCAGGTGATTCCAGTTTCCCAGTTTGGGAATAGCACAGCTTCTTCGTCGTTCCAATCAAACCAGGATGAATCTCTTTGTAAGAAGCTTGATTTGGATACATAAAGTGGTGGAGAATCACCAGGAAGTTGAATAAATCTCATAGGAGTTGGCATGAAGAAGTTATCCCACTTTCAAATCAGGTGATTCCAGTTTCCCAGTTTGGGAATAGCACAGCTTCTTCGTCGTTCCAATCAAACCAGGATGAATCTCTTTGTAAGAAGCTTGATTTGGATACATAAAGTGGTGGAGAATCACCAGGAAGTTGAATAAATCTCATAGGAGTTGGCATGAAGAAGTTATCCCACTTTCAAATCAGGTGATTCCAGTTTCCCAGTTTGGGAATAGCACAGCTTCTTCGTCGTTCCAATCAAACCAGGATGAATCTCTTTGTAAGAAGCTTGATTTGGATACATAAAGTGGTGGAGAATCACCAGGAAGTTGAATAAATCTCATAGGAGTTGGCATGAAGAAGTTATCCCACTTTCAAATCAGGTGATTCCAGTTTCCCAGTTTGGGAATAGCACAGCTTCTTCGTCGTTCCAATCAAACCAGGATGAATCTCTTTGTAAGAAGCTTGATTTGGATACATAAAGTGGTGGAGAATCACACAGGAAGTGAATAAATCTCATAGGAGTTGGCATGAAGAAGTTATCCCACTTTCAAATCAGGTGATTCCAGTTTCCAGTTTGGGAATAGCACAGCTTCTTCGTCGTTCCAATCAAACCAGGATGAATCTCTTTGTAAGAAGCTTGATTTGGATACATAAAGTGGTGGAGAATCACCAGGAAGTTGAATAAATCTCATAGGAGTTGGCATGAAGAAGTTATCCCACTTTCAAATCAGGTGATTCCAGTTTCCCAGTTTGGAATAGCACAGCTTCTTCGTCGTTCCAATCAAACCAGGATGAATCTCTTTGTAAGAAGCTTGATTTGGATACATAAAGTGGTGGAGAATCACCAGGAAGTTGAATAAATCTCATAGGAGTTGGCATGAAGAAGTTATCCCACTTTCAAATCAGGTGATTCCAGTTTCCAGTTGGGAATAGCACAGCTTCTTCGTCGTTCCAATCAAACCAGGATGAATCTCTTGTAAGAAGCTTGATTTGGATACATAAAGTGGTGGAGAATCACCAGGAAGTTGAATAAATCTCATAGGAGTTGGCATGAAGAAGTTATCCCACTTTCAAATCAGGTGATTCCAGTTTCCCAGTTTGGGAATAGCACAGCTTCTTCGTCGTTCCAATCAAACCAGGATGAATCTCTTTGTAAGAAGCTTGATTTGGATACATAAAGTGGTGGAGAATCACCAGGAAGTTGAATAAATCTCATAGGAGTTGGCATGAAGAAGTTATCCCACTTTCAAATCAGGTGATTCCAGTTTCCCAGTTTGGGAATAGCACAGCTTCTTCGTCGTTCCAATCAAACCAGGATGAATCTCTTTGTAAGAAGCTTGATTTGGATACATAAAGTGGTGGAGAATCACCAGGAAGTTGAATAAATCTCATAGGAGTTGGCATGAAGAAGTTATCCCACTTTCAAATCAGGTGATTCCAGTTTCCCAGTTTGGGAATAGCACAGCTTCTTCGTCGTTCCAATCAAACCAGGATGAATCACTTTGTAAGAAGCTTGATTTGGATACAAAAGGGTGGAGAATCACCAGGAAGTTGAATAAATCTCATAGGAGTTGGCATGAAGAAGTTATCCCACTTTCAAATCAGGTGATTCCAGTTTCCAGTTTGGGAATAGCACAGCTTCTTCGTCGTTCCAATCAAACCAGGATGAATCTCTTTGTAAGAAGCTTGATTTGGATACATAAAGTGGTGGAGAATCACCAGGAAGTTGAATAAATCTCATAGGAGTTGGCATGAAGAAGTTATCCCACTTTCAAATCAGGTGATTCCAGTTTCCCAGTTGGGAATAGCACAGCTTCTTCGTCGTTCCAATCAAACCAGGATGAATCACTTTGTAAGAAGCTTGATTTGGATACAAAGTGGTGGAGAATCACCAGGAAGTTGAATAAATCTCATAGGAGTTGGCATGAAGAAGTTATCCCACTTTCAAATCAGGTGATTCCAGTTTCCCAGTTTGGGAATAGCACAGCTTCTCGTCGTTCCAATCAAACCAGGATGAATCTTTTTGTAAGAAGCTTGATTTGGATACATAAGTGGTGGAGAATCACCAGGAAGTTGAATAAATCTCATAGGAGTTGGCATGAAGAAGTTATCCCACTTTCAAATCAGGTGATTCCAGTTTCCCAGTTTGGGAATAGCACAGCTTCTTCGTCGTCCAATCAAACCAGGATGAATCTCTTTGTAAGAATTGATTTGGATACATAAAGTGGTGGAGAATCACCAGGAAGTTGAATAAATCTCATAGGAGTTGGCATGAAGAAGTTATCCCACTTTCAAATCAGGTGATTCCAGTTTCCCAGTTTGGGAATAGCACAGCTTCTTCGTCGTTCCAATCAAACCAGGATGAATCTCTTTGTAAGAAGCTTGATTTGGATACATAAAGTGGTGGAGAATCACCAGGAAGTTGAATAAATCTCATAGGAGTTGGCATGAAGAAGTTATCCCACTTTCAAATCAGGTGATTCCAGTTTCCCAGTTTGGGAATAGCACAGCTTCTTCGTCGTTCCAATCAAACCAGGATGAATCTCTTTGTAAGAAGCTTGATTTGGATACATAAAGTGGTGGAGAATCACCAGGAAGTTGAATAAATCTCATAGGAGTTGGCATGAAGAAGTTATCCCACTTTCAAATCAGGTGATTCCAGTTTCCAGTTTGGGAATAGCACAGCTTCTTCGTCGTTCCAATCAAACCAGGATGAATCTCTTTGTAAGAAGCTTGATTTGGATACATAAAGTGTGGAGAATCACCAGGAAGTTGAATAAATCTCATAGGAGTTGGCATGAAGAAGTTATCCCACTTTCAAATCAGTTGATTCCAGTTTCCCAGTTTGGGAATAGCACAGCTTCTTCGTCGTTCCAATCAAACCAGGATGAATCTCTTTGTAAGAAGCTTGATTTGGATACATAAAGTGGTGTGGTGGAGAATCACCAGGAAGTTGAATAAATCTCATAGGAGTGGCATGAAGAAGTTATCCCACTTTCAAATCAGGTGATTCCAGTTTCCCAGTTTGGGAATAGCACAGCTTCTTTCGTCGTTCCAATCAAACCAGGATGAATCTCTTTGTAAGAAGTGATTTGGATACATAAAGTGGTGGAGAATCACCAGGAAGTTGAATAAATCTCATAGGAGTTGTGCATGAAGAAGTTATCCCACTTTCAAATCAGGTGATTCCAGTTTCCAGTTTGGGAATAGCACAGCTTCTTCGTCGTTCCAATCAAACCAGGATGAATCACTTTGTAAGAAGCTTGATTTGGATACATAAAGTGGTGGAGAATCACCAGGAAGTTGAATAAATCTCATAGGAGTTGGCATGAAGAAGTTATCCCACTTTCAAATCAGGTGATTCCAGTTTCCCAGTTTGGGAATAGCACAGCTTCTTCGTCGTTCCAATCAAACCAGGATGAATCTCTTGTAAGAAGCTTGATTTGGATACATAAAGTGGTGGAGAATCACCAGGAAGTTGAATAAATCTCATAGGAGTTGGCATGAAGAAGTTATCCCACTTTCAAATCAGGTGATTCCAGTTCCCAGTTGGGAATAGCACAGCTTCTTCGTCGTTCCATCAAACCAGGATGAATCTCTTGTAAGAAGCTTGATTTGGATACATAAAGTGGTGGAGAATCACCAGGAAGTTGAATAAATCTCATAGGAGTGGCATGAAGAAGTTATCCCACTTTCAAATCAGGTGATTCCAGTTTCCCAGTTGGGAATAGCACAGCTTCTTCGTCGTTCCAATCAAACCAGGATGAATCTCTTTGTAAGAAGCTTGATTGGATACATAAAGTGGTGGAGAATCACCAGGAAGTTGAATAAATCTCATAGGAGTTGGATGAAGAAGTTATCCCACTTTCAAATCAGGTGATTCCAGTTTCCAGTTTGGGAATAGCACAGCTTCTTCGTCGTTCAATCAAACCAGGATGAATCTCTTTGTAAGAAGCTTGATTTGGATACATAAAGTGGGGAGAATCACCAGGAAGTTGAATAAATCTCATAGGAGTGGGCATGAAGAAGTTATCCCACTTTAAATCAGGTGATTCCAGTTTCCCATGGGAATAGCAAGCTTCTTCGTCGTTCCAATCAAACCAGGATGAATCACTTTTGTAAGAAGCTTGATTTGGATACATAAGTGGTGGAGAATCACCAGGAAGTTGAATAAATCTAAAGAGTTGGCATGAAGAAGTTATCCCACTTTCAAATCATGGGGGATTGTTCCCAGTTGGGAATAGCACAGCTCTTGTCGTTCCAATCAAACCAGGATGAATCTCTTGTAAGAA
>NW_026015327.1:0-82848 GCF_020379485.1 Brassica napus | reverse complement strand
TTTGGGCGGAACCGGATGGTTGGGCGTGTGGAGTGGCCGTACGGTTGATGGTACGGACTCCTGTCCGTACCACTATCCCTAACTATACACAATGCCTTATCTCCTTCTTGACTGACCCCAAACACCTTCATGATTCACCCTAGACCGTACAAGGCCGTACTGAACGCCCTATCTTTGCACCACACTTCCATCTTCTCTCTAACTCTCCAAACCCTTCACATGATCATTCTAAGTCTTTCCTAGACTTAACTTCTCAAGATAACTACTTCAGAACACTTCTGAAGCTTGATTGAACTCTTCTGGACATCTTCTAGAGCTTGCCCTATTATTGTACAAGCTCCATCTTCTCTTCAGTTCAACAATAGGAGTTGGCATGAAGAAGTTATCCCACTTTCAAATCAGTTGATTCCAGTTTCCCTGTTTGGTAATAGAACAGCTTCGTCGTCGTTCCAAACAAACCACGATGAATCACTTTGTAAGAAGCTTGATTTGGATACATAAAGTGGTGGAGAATCACCAGGAAGTTGAATAAATCTCATAGGAGTGGATGAGAAGTTATCCCACTTTCCATCATCAGGTGATTCCTGTTTCCCAGTTTGGGAATAGCACAGCTTCTTCGTCGTTCCAATCAAAACAGGATGAATCTCTTTGTAAGAAGCTTGATTTGGAACATAAAGTGGTGGAGAATCACCAGGAAGTTGAATAAATCTCATAGGAGTTGGCATGAAGAAGTTATCCCACTTTCAAATCAGGTGATTCCAGTTTCCCAGTTTGGGAATAGCACAGCTTCTTCGTCGTTCCAATCAAACCAGGATGAATCTCTTTGTAAGAAGCTTGATTTGGATACATAAAGTGGTGGAGAATCACCAGGAAGTTGAATAAATCTCATAGGAGTTGGCATGAAGAAGTTATCCCACTTTCAAATCAGGTGATTCCAGTTTCCCAGTTTGGTAATAGCACAGCTTCGTCGTCGTTCCAAACAACCACGATGAATCACTTTGTAAGAAGCTTGATTTGGATACATAAAGTGGTGGAGAATCACCAGGAAGTTGAATAAATCTCATAGGAGTTGGCATGAAGAAGTTATCCCACTTTCAAATCAGGTGATTCCAGTTTCCCAGTTTGGGAATAGCACAGCTTCTTCGTCGTTCCAATCAAACCAGGATGAATCCCTTTGTAAGAAGCTTGATTTGGATACATAAAGTGGTGGAGAATCACCAGGAAGTTGAATAAATCTCATAGGAGTTGGCATGAAGAAGTTATCCCACTTTCAAATCAGGTGATTCCAGTTTTCCAGTTTGGGAATAGCACAGCTTCTTCGTCGTTCCAATCAAACCAGGATGAATACTTTGTAAGAAGCTTGATTTGGATACATAAAGTGGTGGAGAATCACCAGGAAGTTGAATAAATCTCATAGGAGTTGGCATGAAGAAGTTATCCCACTTTCAAATCAGGTGATTCCAGTTTCCCAGTTTGGGAATAGCACAGCTTCTCCTCGTCGTTCCAATCAAACCAGGATGAATCACTTTGTAAGAAGCTTGATTTGGATACATAAAGTGGTGGAGAATCACCAGGAAGTTGAATAAATCTCATAGGAGTTGGCATGAAGAAGTTATCCCACTTTCAAATCAGGTGATTCCAGTTTCCCAGTTTGGGAATAGCACAGCTTCTTCGTCGTTCCAATCAAACCAGGATGAATCTCTTTGTAAGAAGCTTGATTTGGATACATAAAGTGGTGGAGAATCACCAGGAAGTTGAATAAATCTCATAGGAGTTGGCATGAAGAAGTTATCCCACTTTCAAATCAGGTGATTCCAGTTTCCCAGTTTGGGAATAGCACAGCTTCTTCGTCGTTCCAATCAAACCAGGATGAATCTCTTTGTAAGAAGCTTGATTTGGATACATAAAGTGGTGGAGAATCACCAGGAAGTTGAATAAATCTCATAGGAGTTGGCATGAAGAAGTTATCCCACTTTCAAATCAGGTGATTCCAGTTTCCCAGTTTGGGAATAGCACAGCTTCTTCGTCGTTCCAATCAAACCAGGATGAATCTCTTTGTAAGAAGCTTGATTTGGATACATAAAGTGGTGGAGAATCACCAGGAAGTTGAATAAATCTCATAGGAGTTGGCATGAAGAAGTTATCCCACTTTCAAATCAGGTGATTCCAGTTTCCCAGTTTGGGAATAGCACAGCTTCTTCGTCGTTCCAATCAAACCAGGATGAATCTCTTTGTAAGAAGCTTGATTTGGATACATAAAGTGGTGGAGAATCACCAGGAAGTTGAATAAATCTCATAGGAGTTGGCATGAAGAAGTTATCCCACTTTCAAATCAGGTGATTCCAGTTTCCCAGTTTGGGAATAGCACAGCTTCTTCGTCGTTCCAATCAAACCAGGATGAATCTCTTTGTAAGAAGCTTGATTTGGATACATAAAGTGGTGGAGAATCACCAGGAAGTTGAATAAATCTCATAGGAGTTGGCATGAAGAAGTTATCCCACTTTCAAATCAGGTGATTCCAGTTTCCCAGTTTGGGAATAGCACAGCTTCTTCGTCGTTCCAATCAAACCAGGATGAACTCTTTGTAAGAAGCTTGATTTGGATACATAAAGTGGTGGAGAATCACCAGGAAGTTGAATAAATCTCATAGGAGTTGGCATGAAGAAGTTATCCCACTTTCAAATCAGGTGATTCCAGTTTCCCAGTTTGGGAATAGCACAGCTTCTTCGTCGTTCCAATCAAACCAGGATGAATCTCTTTGTAAGAAGCTTGATTTGGATACATAAAGTGGTGGAGAATCACCAGGAAGTTGAATAAATCTCATAGGAGTTGGCATGAAGAAGTTATCCCACTTTCAAATCAGGTGATTCCAGTTTCCCAGTTTGGGAATAGCACAGCTTCTTCGTCGTTCCAATCAAACCAGGATGAATCTCTTTTTAAGAAGCTTGATTTGGATACATAAAGTGGTGGAGAATCACCAGGAAGTTGAATAAATCTCATAGGAGTTGGCATGAAGAAGTTATCCCACTTTCAAATCAGGTGATTCCAGTTTCCCAGTTTGGGAATAGCACAGCTTCTTCGTCGTTCCAATCAAACCAGGATGAATCACTTTGTAAGAAGCTTGATTTGGATACATAAAGTGGTGGAGAATCACCAGGAAGTTGAATAAATCTCATAGGAGTTGGGATGAAGAAGTTATCCCACTTTCAAATCAGGTGATTCCAGTTTCCCAGTTTGGGAATAGCACAGCTTCTTCGTCGTTCCAATCAAACCAGGATGAATCTCTTTGTAAGAAGCTTGATTTGGATACATAAAGTGGTGGAGAATCACCAGGAAGTTGAATAAATCTCATAGGAGTTGGCATGAAGAAGTTATCCCACTTTCAAATCAGGTGATTCCAGTTTCCCAGTTTGGGAATAGCACAGCTTCTTCGTCGTTCCAATCAAACCAGGATGAATCTCTTTGTAAGAAGCTTGATTTGGATACATAAAGTGGTGGAGAATCACCAGGAAGTTGAATAAATCTCATAGGAGTTGGGATGAAGAAGTTATCCCACTTTCAAATCAGGTGATTCCAGTTTCCCAGTTTGGGAATAGCACAGCTTCTTCGTCGTTCCAATCAAACCAGGATGAATCACTTTGTAAGAAGCTTGATTTGGATACATAAAGTGGTGGAGAATCACCAGGAAGTTGAATAAATCTCATAGGAGTTGGCATGAAGAAGTTATCCCACTTTCAAATCAGGTGATTCCAGTTTCCCAGTTTGGGAATAGCACAGCTTCTTCGTCGTTCCAATCAAACCAGGATGAATCACTTTGTAAGAAGCTTGATTTGGATACATAAAGTGGTGGAGAATCACCAGGAAGTTGAATAAATCTCATAGGAGTTGGCATGAAGAAGTTATCCCACTTTCAAATCAGGTGATTCCAGTTTCCCAGTTTGGGAATAGCACAGCTTCTTCGTCGTTCCAATCAAACCAGGATGAATCACTTTGTAAGAAGCTTGATTTGGATACATAAAGTGGTGGAGAATCACCAGGAAGTTGAATAAATCTCATAGGAGTTGGCATGAAGAAGTTATCCCACTTTCAAATCAGGTGATTCCAGTTTCCCAGTTTGGGAATAGCACAGCTTCTTCGTCGTTCCAATCAAACCAGGATGAATCTCTTTGTAAGAAGCTTGATTTGGATACATAAAGTGGTGGAGAATCACCAGGAAGTTGAATAAATCTCATAGGAGTTGGCATGAAGAAGTTATCCCACTTTCAAATCAGGTGATTCCAGTTTCCCAGTTTGGGAATAGCACAGCTTCTTCGTCGTTCCAATCAAACCAGGATGAATCACTTTGTAAGAAGCTTGATTTGGATACATAAAGTGGTGGAGAATCACCAGGAAGTTGAATAAATCTCATAGGAGTTGGGATGAAGAAGTTATCCCACTTTCAAATCAGGTGATTCCAGTTTCCCAGTTTGGGAATAGCACAGCTTCTTCGTCGTTCCAATCAAACCAGGATGAATCACTTTGTAAGAAGCTTGATTTGGATACATAAAGTGGTGGAGAATCACCAGGAAGTTGAATAAATCTCATAGGAGTTGGGATGAAGAAGTTATCCCACTTTCAAATCAGGTGATTCCAGTTTCCCAGTTTGGGAATAGCACAGCTTCTTCGTCGTTCCAATCAAACCAGGATGAATCTCTTTGTAAGAAGCTTGATTTGGATACATAAAGTGGTGGAGAATCACCAGGAAGTTGAATAAATCTCATAGGAGTTGGCATGAAGAAGTTATCCCACTTTCTGTTGAGATGAGAGAATAAAGTGTTAAGATGAAGTGATGAAGAGATGATACATGGATAGAGGAAGAGAGTTGGAGCAGACAGTAACTTTGGAGATTTACCACAGTAACTTAATTGTTACTGTGGTAACTAAGTTAAAAGGCTTTGGAAGTTACCTTGCATCCATTTGGAGAGTGAAACACGCCAGGAGGAGTCTGGATAAGCAAGGAGGAGTTTGGATAAGGTCTGGTCAATGCTAGAGAGCTTTAGACAGGCTGGCACTAGCTGGAAAGTTAAAGCAAGATACCCAAGCATGTGAGGAACCTTATTGGCTAGTTTAAATCAAGCATCTTTGACTACACATGCTTCTGATCCTAGCTAGACTGAACCTGGACGTTTTTTTGTATCTCTTATCTATATATGTTGTAAACTCTCTCATTAATCAATCTAATGGAGTTTTGAGTCTCTCTCTCTCTTGTTCTTAATCTCCAATCTCTTTAATTCTCAGATTAAACTTAATCACTCTTTAAATCACAAAATCTAATATGGTATCAGAGCCAGGTTCCTTTAAAAGGAGAGAGTGATTTCGTTTTTCCAAATGTTCTTGAGTGTTCTTGAGTGTTCTTGAGTGTTCTTGAGAGTTCTTGAGATTTTTTTCAAGAGCTAGATCCTTTAAAAGTCAAGTTTGTGTCTGTTGGTGTTTCTTTTGGAGAGTCAGCTTCAAGGGAGTCCCTTTAGGTGTTTGACAAGGTCAGAAGAGGGGTCTAGCTTGTGGTTAAGCTTGGCGTGAGAGATTAGAAGCATTTGAGGGAAGATCTAGGCTAAAGAAAATGGAGCTGCTTCAATCTGGTACAACAAGGCGTGAAGAGAAGAAAGAGAGAGGGAATGAGTGGGGGTGGTTCTCACAAATGAAAACAACTCTGAAAAGGTGTGGAGTTTGGAGAAACCATGAGAAGGAAGAGTCTTTGAAGGGTAAAGCTGCTGAGAAAGATCAGACAGCAAGAGAAACAAGTGGAGATTGCTTTAGTCTTGAAGAAAGTACACTGCTTGAGAAGATTGAAGATGTTTATGAGAACAAGATCAGTCTTAGGAGAGTGTATGAAGTCAAGAAGGTGATTAGTGAAGTTAAACCAGGAAGAGAAGGGTTTAATAACCATGTGAGGAAGCTACAACATTTGTGGGTTGAACTACAAGGGTTGAGATCCCATGTGGATGGGGATACTACACAAGAGCAAGCGACGGTCTTGAAGCTCTTGGCGAGCATGGAGTCATCATATGGGTGGCTGGTGGAGATGGTTCTAAGAGGGGAACAGCTTCCGGAAATGGAAGAGGTCTGTGTGCTTATAAGAAGGGCGTATGAGATAATGAGAGATGATGAGAGGCTAACCATGAGTAGGAGTGAGAGCTCATGGAAGCCAACTGGGAGTAGGAGTGAGAGCTTCCAGAAGCTAACCATGAGTAGGAGTGAGAGCTCATGGAGGCTAACCGGGAGTAGGAGTGAGGGCTTCCGGAAGAAGAGGAGGTGCAGAATGCTATCCAAAGCTTCTATCAACATAGGAAAGGGTAGGAAGAGAGTTGTGGGAGAGTGTTCTTACTCAGCCTACATGGGGGAATCAGTAGAAGACAGTGGGGTGTTAAAAGAGCAGGAGAAAGGGAGTGGAGCTGATGATCGCATCACCAGGAAGGAATGGAGAGTGTTCATGGAACAAGTACAAGCCTTAGCAGCAAGCAGGAAGCATGCTATACAATCCGGAGCTTCTAAACCCATTGTGATTGATTCTGGAGCAAGTCATCATATGATCAGTGATAGGAGGCTTATAAGTGAGATCAAGGCTGCAACAGGGAGTGTTATGATAGCTAATGGTGCCATGATCCCAATAGAAGGAGTGGGAAAGCTAAAACTGTTTGAGAAGGACACGGCTGCCTTCTACATGCCTCAGTTCACTTCAAATCTATTATCTGTGAAGAAAGCTACCATTGATCTTGATTGTCAAGTAGTATTCAGACCTGATGAAGTGGAGTTTCAAGATTTGAAGACTGGGAGAGTCATTGGCAGAGGAGACAGCAAGAATCAGCTATACCACCTCAACTTGGCTAAGACCTCTAATCCCTTTGATTCTATTTGCTTGAGTAGTACTGCTGAGAAGATTGATAGTATTACTTGGCATGCTAGATTAGGACATCCTCATGCTCGTGCCATTGAATTGATAATCCCTAATATGTCATTCAATCACTTGAATTGTGAAGCATGCATATTAGGAAAGCATTGTAGGACTGTTTTCCCAACATCTGAGACTACTTATGAGCATTGCTTTGATCTAGTTCACTCGGATGTGTGGACCGCTCCATGCATGTCTAGAGACAGCCATAAATACTTTGTGACATTCATTGATGAGAAGTCTAAGTATACATGGCTCACATTGCTTCCATCTAAAGATAGGGTGCTAGAAGCTTTTATGAACTTCCAAGCATATGTATCTAATCAATACAATGCCACTGTGAAGGTACTGAGATCAGACAACGGAGGTGAATACATCAGCAATGCCTTTAAGAGTCATCTAGCCAAGCATGGGATTGTGCATCAGACCAGTTGTCCCTACACACCACAGCAGAATGGTGTAGCTGAGAGGAAGAATAGGCACTTGATGGAGGTTGCTAGGTCGATGATGTTTCATGCAAATGTCCCAAAACGTTTTTGGGGAGATGCTGTACAGACTGCTTGCTATCTCATCAACCGGGTCCCAACCAAGATACTGAAGAATCTGTCTCCATTTGAGGTGCTGAATAAGAGCAAGCCTTTTATTGATCACCTACGAGTATTTGGGTGTGTATGCTATGTCATGACTCCAGGAGAACAGAGAAACAAGCTGGAGGCAAAGAGTACTAAGGCTATGTTCATTGGATACTCTATCACTCAGAAGGGATACAAGTGCTATGATCCTGAAGCAAGGAGAGTGATGGTATCTAGAGAAGTGAAGTTTATTGAATCAAAAGGGTATTATGAAGAAAAGGAGTGGGAAAATCTGAAGGATTTGTCTCAAGCTCCATCTGATAGAGCAACAACACTGAGGGTGCTGTTGGAGAAGCTAGGGATAGGGTTATCCCAGGATCAGGAATCTGGAAGAAGAGAGTCTTCCAATCCGACTAGTGAAGCTGAAAGAACAACTCCTCTTGATCATGAGAGGGGGAATGGAACTGAATCTCATGAGCAAGTGCAAAATCAAGAAGATTCAGGCCAGCATAATCAAGAGGTGACACAGGAAGTAGAGAGTGGTGCTCAGTCTAGTGGAGATGGGCAAAGAGAGTCTACTGGCTCAGATGAGAGTGGAGAGTGGGAAGGAGATCCTAATGGGTCAAATGAGAGTGGTGCTCAATCAAGTGAAGATGGGCAAGAGCCACAAGAAGAACAAGTTCAGGAGCTAAGGAGGAGCACAAGGGTGAAGAGAGATGCTTCCAACTGGGTAAACACGAGAGTGTACTACAATGCCCAGGCTGTGGAGCATCCTTCTCAAGCTATGTGTTCCTTTGCAGAGTTTCCGGACGAGCATACAGCCTTCACAGTAAGCTTGGATGAGAGCTATATTCCAAGGACATATGAAGAAGCTATGGCTTTAAAGGAGTGGAGAGATTCAGTTGCTGATGAGTCCGGAGCCATGATTAAGAATGAAACGTGGTATGAGAGTGAGCTGCCTAAAGGGAAGAAGGCAGTGACTAGTAAATGGGTGTTCACAATCAAGTTTCATCCTGATGGAAGAATAGAGAGGCGCAAGTCTAGGTTGGTGGCAAGAGGATTTACTCAGACATATGGTGAGGACTATGTTGAGACCTTTGCTCCTGTGGCTAAACTTCATACTATCAGGATTGTATTATCTTTAGCTGTGAATCTTGAGTGGGATTTGTGGCAAATGGATGTGAAGAATGCATTCCTTCAAGGAGAGTTGGAAGATGAAGTATACATGCATCCACCACCAGGTCTTGAACATCTAGTAAAGAAGGGTAATGTGTTGAGGTTGAGGAAAGCTATCTATGGTCTCAAGCAGTCTCCAAGGGCGTGGTACAACAAGTTGAGTACTACACTGAATGGGAGAGGGTTCAGAAAGTCAGAATTGGATCACACTCTCTTTACCCTAACCACCTCATCTGGTATTGTGGTGTTGCTTGTGTATGTGGATGATATCATCATCACAGGCAGTGATAAGGAAGGCATCAAGGCTACAAAGGAGTATCTCAAGGCAAGCTTTGAGATTAAAGACTTGGGGGAAATGAAGTATTTTCTTGGGATTGAGATATGCAGATCAAAGGAAGGATTGTTTATGTCCCAAAGGAAGTATGTGATTGATCTCTTGAAGGGAGCAGATGCCTATGGAGGAAAGACAGCCAAGATGCCAATGGAGGATGGTTACAAGGTTCCACGTGAGGGGGAGATTGAGGATAGCAAGCCGTTCCATGATCCTAAGCTATATAGGAAGCTGGTGGGGAAGTTGATTTATCTTACCATTACTAGACCTGATGTGTGTTTTGCGGTGAATCAAGTCAGTCAACACATGCAAGTTCCTAAGGAGCACCATTGGCGGATGGTGGAAAGGATCTTGATGTATCTGAATGGAACTACTGGTCTTGGAGTATGGATGGGATGTAACAAGAGTACTGAGGTTGTAGGCTACTGTGATGCAGATTGGGCTGGAGACCGAGCAGACAGAAGATCAACCACAGGCTATTGTACATTCATTGGTGGTAACTTGGTCACTTGGAAGAGTAAGAAGCAGAAGGTAGTGTCTTGCTCCAGTGCTGAGGCCGAGTATAGAGCAATGCTGAAGCTTACAAATGAGCTAGTGTGGATAAAAGGGATTTTGAAGCATCTGGAGATTATTCAAGCAACGCCAATGACAATGCATTGTGATAATCAAGCAGCTATCCACATTGCATCTAATTCTGTGTTCCATGAGAGAACAAAGCACATTGAGGTTGATTGTCACAAGGTGAGGCAGATGATGATTCTTGGGGTGATTCTACCTTGTTATACTCGGAGTGAGGATCAGTTAGCAGATGTGTTCACAAAGGCAGCAAGGCAAAAGACAATGGAGTCCATACACATCAGGTTAGGACTCATTGATCTCTCGCCTAAGGACTAGTCTATACACTCTCCTGATCATGTGATCTCTACTCTTTCCTCATTAAGGTTTTGTCCCAATGGGTTTTCCTTAATGAGGTTTTAATGAGGGAGATCTCATGGTTCTTCCAAGCTTGACTTGTTCCACATGGTCAAGCTTGAGGGGGAGTGTTGAGATGAGAGAATAAAGTGTTGAGATGAAGTGATGAAGAGTTGATACATGGATAGAGGAAGAGAGTTGGAGCAGACAGTAACTTTGGAGATTTACCACAGTAACTTAATTGTTACTGTGGTAACTAAGTTAAAAGGCTTGGAAGTTACCTTGCATCCATTTGGAGAGTGAAACACGCCAGGAGGAGTCTGGATAAGCAAGGAGGAGTTTGGATAAGGTCTGGTCAATGCTAGAGAGCTTTAGACAGGCTGGCACTAGCTGGAAAGTTAAAGCAAGATACCCAAGCATGTGAGGAACCTTATTGGCTAGTTTAAATCAAGCATCTTTGACTACACATGCTTCTTATCCTAGCTAGACTGAACCTGGACGTTTTTGTGTATCTCTTATCTATATATGTTGTAAACTCTCTCATTAATCAATCTAATGGAGTTTTGAGTCTCTCTCTCTCTTGTTCTTAATCTCCAATCTCTTTAATTCTCAGATTAAACTTAATCACTCTTTAAATCACAAAATCTAATTCAAATCAGGTGATTCCAGTTTCCCAGTTTGGGAATAGCACAGCTTCTTCGTCGTTCCAATCAAACCAGGATGAATCTCTTTGTAAGAAGCTTGATTTGGATACATAAAGTGGTGGAGAATCACCAGGAAGTTGAATAAATCTCATAGGAGTTGGCATGAAGAAGTTATCCCACTTTCAAATCAGGTGATTCCAGTTTCCCAGTTTGGGAATAGCACAGCTTCTTCGTCGTTCCAATCAAACCAGGATGAATCTCTTTGTAAGAAGCTTGATTTGGATACATAAAGTGGTGGAGAATCACCAGGAAGTTGAATAAATCTCATAGGAGTTGGCATGAAGAAGTTATCCCACTTTCAAATCAGGTGATTCCAGTTTCCCAGTTTGGGAATAGCACAGCTTCTTCGTCGTTCCAATCAAACCAGGATGAATCACTTTGTAAGAAGCTTGATTTGGATACATAAAGTGGTGGAGAATCACCAGGAAGTTGAATAAATCTCATAGGAGTTGGGATGAAGAAGTTATCCCACTTTCAAATCAGGTGATTCCAGTTTCCCAGTTTGGGAATAGCACAGCTTCTTCGTCGTTCCAATCAAACCAGGATGAATCACTTTGTAAGAAGCTTGATTTGGATACATAAAGTGGTGGAGAATCACCAGGAAGTTGAATAAATCTCATAGGAGTTGGCATGAAGAAGTTATCCCACTTTCAAATCAGGTGATTCCAGTTTCCCAGTTTGGGAATAGCACAGCTTCTTCGTCGTTCCAATCAAACCAGGATGAATCACTTTGTAAGAAGCTTGATTTGGATACATAAAGTGGTGGAGAATCACCAGGAAGTTGAATAAATCTCATAGGAGTTGGCATGAAGAAGTTATCCCACTTTCAAATCAGGTGATTCCAGTTTCCCAGTTTGGGAATAGCACAGCTTCTTCGTCGTTCCAATCAAACCAGGATGAATCACTTTGTAAGAAGCTTGATTTGGATACATAAAGTGGTGGAGAATCACCAGGAAGTTGAATAAATCTCATAGGAGTTGGCATGAAGAAGTTATCCCACTTTCAAATCAGGTGATTCCAGTTTCCCAGTTTGGGAATAGCACAGCTTCTTCGTCGTTCCAATCAAACCAGGATGAATCACTTTGTAAGAAGCTTGATTTGGATACATAAAGTGGTGGAGAATCACCAGGAAGTTGAATAAATCTCATAGGAGTTGGCATGAAGAAGTTATCCCACTTTCAAATCAGGTGATTCCAGTTTCCCAGTTTGGGAATAGCACAGCTTCTTCGTCGTTCCAATCAAACCAGGATGAATCACTTTGTAAGAAGCTTGATTTGGATACATAAAGTGGTGGAGAATCACCAGGAAGTTGAATAAATCTCATAGGAGTTGGCATGAAGAAGTTATCCCACTTTCAAATCAGGTGATTCCAGTTTCCCAGTTTGGGAATAGCACAGCTTCTTCGTCGTTCCAATCAAACCAGGATGAATCACTTTGTAAGAAGCTTGATTTGGATACATAAAGTGGTGGAGAATCACCAGGAAGTTGAATAAATCTCATAGGAGTTGGCATGAAGAAGTTATCCCACTTTCAAATCAGGTGATTCCAGTTTCCCAGTTTGGGAATAGCACAGCTTCTTCGTCGTTCCAATCAAACCAGGATGAATCACTTTGTAAGAAGCTTGATTTGGATACATAAAGTGGTGGAGAATCACCAGGAAGTTGAATAAATCTCATAGGAGTTGGGATGAAGAAGTTATCCCACTTTCAAATCAGGTGATTCCAGTTTCCCAGTTTGGGAATAGCACAGCTTCTTCGTCGTTCCAATCAAACCAGGATGAATCACTTTGTAAGAAGCTTGATTTGGATACATAAAGTGGTGGAGAATCACCAGGAAGTTGAATAAATCTCATAGGAGTTGGCATGAAGAAGTTATCCCACTTTCAAATCAGGTGATTCCAGTTTCCCAGTTTGGGAATAGCACAGCTTCTTCGTCGTTCCAATCAAACCAGGATGAATCACTTTGTAAGAAGCTTGATTTGGATACATAAAGTGGTGGAGAATCACCAGGAAGTTGAATAAATCTCATAGGAGTTGGCATGAAGAAGTTATCCCACTTTCAAATCAGGTGATTCCAGTTTCCCAGTTTGGGAATAGCACAGCTTCTTCGTCGTTCCAATCAAACCAGGATGAATCACTTTGTAAGAAGCTTGATTTGGATACATAAAGTGGTGGAGAATCACCAGGAAGTTGAATAAATCTCATAGGAGTTGGCATGAAGAAGTTATCCCACTTTCAAATCAGGTGATTCCAGTTTCCCAGTTTGGGAATAGCACAGCTTCTTCGTCGTTCCAATCAAACCAGGATGAATCACTTTGTAAGAAGCTTGATTTGGATACATAAAGTGGTGGAGAATCACCAGGAAGTTGAATAAATCTCATAGGAGTTGGCATGAAGAAGTTATCCCACTTTCAAATCAGGTGATTCCAGTTTCCCAGTTTGGGAATAGCACAGCTTCTTCGTCGTTCCAATCAAACCAGGATGAATCACTTTGTAAGAAGCTTGATTTGGATACATAAAGTGGTGGAGAATCACCAGGAAGTTGAATAAATCTCATAGGAGTTGGCATGAAGAAGTTATCCCACTTTCAAATCAGGTGATTCCAGTTTCCCAGTTTGGGAATAGCACAGCTTCTTCGTCGTTCCAATCAAACCAGGATGAATCACTTTGTAAGAAGCTTGATTTGGATACATAAAGTGGTGGAGAATCACCAGGAAGTTGAATAAATCTCATAGGAGTTGGCATGAAGAAGTTATCCCACTTTCAAATCAGGTGATTCCAGTTTCCCAGTTTGGGAATAGCACAGCTTCTTCGTCGTTCCAATCAAACCAGGATGAATCACTTTGTAAGAAGCTTGATTTGGATACATAAAGTGGTGGAGAATCACCAGGAAGTTGAATAAATCTCATAGGAGTTGGCATGAAGAAGTTATCCCACTTTCAAATCAGGTGATTCCAGTTTCCCAGTTTGGGAATAGCACAGCTTCTTCGTCGTTCCAATCAAACCAGGATGAATCACTTTGTAAGAAGCTTGATTTGGATACATAAAGTGGTGGAGAATCACCAGGAAGTTGAATAAATCTCATAGGAGTTGGATGAAGAAGTTATCCCACTTTCAAATCAGGTGATTCCAGTTTCCCAGTTTGGGAATAGCACAGCTTCTTCGTCGTTCCAATCAAACCAGGATGAATCACTTTGTAAGAAGCTTGATTTGGATACATAAAGTGGTGGAGAATCACCAGGAAGTTGAATAAATCTCATAGGAGTTGGCATGAAGAAGTTATCCCACTTTCAAATCAGGTGATTCCAGTTTCCCAGTTTGGGAATAGCACAGCTTCTTCGTCGTTCCAATCAAACCAGGATGAATCACTTTGTAAGAAGCTTGATTTGGATACATAAAGTGGTGGAGAATCACCAGGAAGTTGAATAAATCTCATAGGAGTTGGCATGAAGAAGTTATCCCACTTTCAAATCAGGTGATTCCAGTTTCCCAGTTTGGGAATAGCACAGCTTCTTCGTCGTTCCAATCAAACCAGGATGAATCTTTGTAAGAAGCTTGATTTGGATACATAAAGTGGTGGAGAATCACCAGGAAGTTGAATAAATCTCATAGGAGTTGGCATGAAGAAGTTATCCCACTTTCAAATCAGGTGATTCCAGTTTCCCAGTTTGGGAATAGCACAGCTTCTTCGTCGTTCCAATCAAACCAGGATGAATCACTTTGTAAGAAGCTTGATTTGGATACATAAAGTGGTGGAGAATCACCAGGAAGTTGAATAAATCTCATAGGAGTTGGCATGAAGAAGTTATCCCACTTTCAAATCAGGTGATTCCAGTTTCCCAGTTTGGGAATAGCACAGCTTCTTCGTCGTTCCAATCAAACCAGGATGAATCACTTTGTAAGAAGCTTGATTTGGATACATAAAGTGGTGGAGAATCACCAGGAAGTTGAATAAATCTCATAGGAGTTGGCATGAAGAAGTTATCCCACTTTCAAATCAGGTGATTCCAGTTTCCCAGTTTGGGAATAGCACAGCTTCTTCGTCGTTCCAATCAAACCAGGATGAATCACTTTGTAAGAAGCTTGATTTGGATACATAAAGTGGTGGAGAATCACCAGGAAGTTGAATAAATCTCATAGGAGTTGGCATGAAGAAGTTATCCCACTTTCAAATCAGGTGATTCCAGTTTCCCAGTTTGGGAATAGCACAGCTTCTTCGTCGTTCCAATCAAACCAGGATGAATCACTTTGTAAGAAGCTTGATTTGGATACATAAAGTGGTGGAGAATCACCAGGAAGTTGAATAAATCTCATAGGAGTTGGCATGAAGAAGTTATCCCACTTTCAAATCAGGTGATTCCAGTTTCCCAGTTTGGGAATAGCACAGCTTCTTCGTCGTTCCAATCAAACCAGGATGAATCACTTTGTAAGAAGCTTGATTTGGATACATAAAGTGGTGGAGAATCACCAGGAAGTTGAATAAATCTCATAGGAGTTGGGATGAAGAAGTTATCCCACTTTCAAATCAGGTGATTCCAGTTTCCCAGTTTGGGAATAGCACAGCTTCTTCGTCGTTCCAATCAAACCAGGATGAATCACTTTGTAAGAAGCTTGATTTGGATACATAAAGTGGTGGAGAATCACCAGGAAGTTGAATAAATCTCATAGGAGTTGGCATGAAGAAGTTATCCCACTTTCAAATCAGGTGATTCCAGTTTCCCAGTTTGGGAATAGCACAGCTTCTTCGTCGTTCCAATCAAACCAGGATGAATCACTTTGTAAGAAGCTTGATTTGGATACATAAAGTGGTGGAGAATCACCAGGAAGTTGAATAAATCTCATAGGAGTTGGCATGAAGAAGTTATCCCACTTTCAAATCAGGTGATTCCAGTTTCCCAGTTTGGGAATAGCACAGCTTCTTCGTCGTTCCAATCAAACCAGGATGAATCACTTTGTAAGAAGCTTGATTTGGATACATAAAGTGGTGGAGAATCACCAGGAAGTTGAATAAATCTCATAGGAGTTGGCATGAAGAAGTTATCCCACTTTCAAATCAGGTGATTCCAGTTTCCCAGTTTGGGAATAGCACAGCTTCTTCGTCGTTCCAATCAAACCAGGATGAATCACTTTGTAAGAAGCTTGATTTGGATACATAAAGTGGTGGAGAATCACCAGGAAGTTGAATAAATCTCATAGGAGTTGGCATGAAGAAGTTATCCCACTTTCAAATCAGGTGATTCCAGTTTCCCAGTTTGGGAATAGCACAGCTTCTTCGTCGTTCCAATCAAACCAGGATGAATCACTTTGTAAGAAGCTTGATTTGGATACATAAAGTGGTGGAGAATCACCAGGAAGTTGAATAAATCTCATAGGAGTTGGCATGAAGAAGTTATCCCACTTTCAAATCAGGTGATTCCAGTTTCCCAGTTTGGGAATAGCACAGCTTCTTCGTCGTTCCAATCAAACCAGGATGAATCACTTTGTAAGAAGCTTGATTTGGATACATAAAGTGGTGGAGAATCACCAGGAAGTTGAATAAATCTCATAGGAGTTGGCATGAAGAAGTTATCCCACTTTCAAATCAGGTGATTCCAGTTTCCCAGTTTGGGAATAGCACAGCTTCTTCGTCGTTCCAATCAAACCAGGATGAATCACTTTGTAAGAAGCTTGATTTGGATACATAAAGTGGTGGAGAATCACCAGGAAGTTGAATAAATCTCATAGGAGTTGGCATGAAGAAGTTATCCCACTTTCAAATCAGGTGATTCCAGTTTCCCAGTTTGGGAATAGCACAGCTTCTTCGTCGTTCCAATCAAACCAGGATGAATCACTTTGTAAGAAGCTTGATTTGGATACATAAAGTGGTGGAGAATCACCAGGAAGTTGAATAAATCTCATAGGAGTTGGCATGAAGAAGTTATCCCACTTTCAAATCAGGTGATTCCAGTTTCCCAGTTTGGGAATAGCACAGCTTCTTCGTCGTTCCAATCAAACCAGGATGAATCACTTTGTAAGAAGCTTGATTTGGATACATAAAGTGGTGGAGAATCACCAGGAAGTTGAATAAATCTCATAGGAGTTGGGATGAAGAAGTTATCCCACTTTCAAATCAGGTGATTCCAGTTTCCCAGTTTGGGAATAGCACAGCTTCTTCGTCGTTCCAATCAAACCAGGATGAATCACTTTGTAAGAAGCTTGATTTGGATACATAAAGTGGTGGAGAATCACCAGGAAGTTGAATAAATCTCATAGGAGTTGGCATGAAGAAGTTATCCCACTTTCAAATCAGGTGATTCCAGTTTCCCAGTTTGGGAATAGCACAGCTTCTTCGTCGTTCCAATCAAACCAGGATGAATCACTTTGTAAGAAGCTTGATTTGGATACATAAAGTGGTGGAGAATCACCAGGAAGTTGAATAAATCTCATAGGAGTTGGGATGAAGAAGTTATCCCACTTTCAAATCAGGTGATTCCAGTTTCCCAGTTTGGGAATAGCACAGCTTCTTCGTCGTTCCAATCAAACCAGGATGAATCACTTTGTAAGAAGCTTGATTTGGATACATAAAGTGGTGGAGAATCACCAGGAAGTTGAATAAATCTCATAGGAGTTGGCATGAAGAAGTTATCCCACTTTCAAATCAGGTGATTCCAGTTTCCCAGTTTGGGAATAGCACAGCTTCTTCGTCGTTCCAATCAAACCAGGATGAATCACTTTGTAAGAAGCTTGATTTGGATACATAAAGTGGTGGAGAATCACCAGGAAGTTGAATAAATCTCATAGGAGTTGGCATGAAGAAGTTATCCCACTTTCAAATCAGGTGATTCCAGTTTCCCAGTTTGGGAATAGCACAGCTTCTTCGTCGTTCCAATCAAACCAGGATGAATCACTTTGTAAGAAGCTTGATTTGGATACATAAAGTGGTGGAGAATCACCAGGAAGTTGAATAAATCTCATAGGAGTTGGCATGAAGAAGTTATCCCACTTTCAAATCAGGTGATTCCAGTTTCCCAGTTTGGGAATAGCACAGCTTCTTCGTCGTTCCAATCAAACCAGGATGAATCACTTTGTAAGAAGCTTGATTTGGATACATAAAGTGGTGGAGAATCACCAGGAAGTTGAATAAATCTCATAGGAGTTGGCATGAAGAAGTTATCCCACTTTCAAATCAGGTGATTCCAGTTTCCCAGTTTGGGAATAGCACAGCTTCTTCGTCGTTCCAATCAAACCAGGATGAATCACTTTGTAAGAAGCTTGATTTGGATACATAAAGTGGTGGAGAATCACCAGGAAGTTGAATAAATCTCATAGGAGTTGGCATGAAGAAGTTATCCCACTTTCAAATCAGGTGATTCCAGTTTCCCAGTTTGGGAATAGCACAGCTTCTTCGTCGTTCCAATCAAACCAGGATGAATCTTTGTAAGAAGCTTGATTTGGATACATAAAGTGGTGGAGAATCACCAGGAAGTTGAATAAATCTCATAGGAGTTGGCATGAAGAAGTTATCCCACTTTCAAATCAGGTGATTCCAGTTTCCCAGTTTGGGAATAGCACAGCTTCTTCGTCGTTCCAATCAAACCAGGATGAATCACTTTGTAAGAAGCTTGATTTGGATACATAAAGTGGTGGAGAATCACCAGGAAGTTGAATAAATCTCATAGGAGTTGGCATGAAGAAGTTATCCCACTTTCAAATCAGGTGATTCCAGTTTCCCAGTTTGGGAATAGCACAGCTTCTTCGTCGTTCCAATCAAACCAGGATGAATCTCTTTGTAAGAAGCTTGATTTGGATACATAAAGTGGTGGAGAATCACCAGGAAGTTGAATAAATCTCATAGGAGTTGGCATGAAGAAGTTATCCCACTTTCAAATCAGGTGATTCCAGTTTCCCAGTTTGGGAATAGCACAGCTTCTTCGTCGTTCCAATCAAACCAGGATGAATCTCTTTGTAAGAAGCTTGATTTGGATACATAAAGTGGTGGAGAATCACCAGGAAGTTGAATAAATCTCATAGGAGTTGGCATGAAGAAGTTATCCCACTTTCAAATCAGGTGATTCCAGTTTCCCAGTTTGGGAATAGCACAGCTTCTTCGTCGTTCCAATCAAACCAGGATGAATCTCTTTGTAAGAAGCTTGATTTGGATACATAAAGTGGTGGAGAATCACCAGGAAGTTGAATAAATCTCATAGGAGTTGGCATGAAGAAGTTATCCCACTTTCAAATCAGGTGATTCCAGTTTCCCAGTTTGGGAATAGCACAGCTTCTTCGTCGTTCCAATCAAACCAGGATGAATCACTTTGTAAGAAGCTTGATTTGGATACATAAAGTGGTGGAGAATCACCAGGAAGTTGAATAAATCTCATAGGAGTTGGCATGAAGAAGTTATCCCACTTTCAAATCAGGTGATTCCAGTTTCCCAGTTTGGGAATAGCACAGCTTCTTCGTCGTTCCAATCAAACCAGGATGAATCACTTTGTAAGAAGCTTGATTTGGATACATAAAGTGGTGGAGAATCACCAGGAAGTTGAATAAATCTCATAGGAGTTGGCATGAAGAAGTTATCCCACTTTCAAATCAGGTGATTCCAGTTTCCCAGTTTGGGAATAGCACAGCTTCTTCGTCGTTCCAATCAAACCAGGATGAATCACTTTGTAAGAAGCTTGATTTGGATACATAAAGTGGTGGAGAATCACCAGGAAGTTGAATAAATCTCATAGGAGTTGGCATGAAGAAGTTATCCCACTTTCAAATCAGGTGATTCCAGTTTCCCAGTTTGGGAATAGCACAGCTTCTTCGTCGTTCCAATCAAACCAGGATGAATCACTTTGTAAGAAGCTTGATTTGGATACATAAAGTGGTGGAGAATCACCAGGAAGTTGAATAAATCTCATAGGAGTTGGCATGAAGAAGTTATCCCACTTTCAAATCAGGTGATTCCAGTTTCCCAGTTTGGGAATAGCACAGCTTCTTCGTCGTTCCAATCAAACCAGGATGAATCACTTTGTAAGAAGCTTGATTTGGATACATAAAGTGGTGGAGAATCACCAGGAAGTTGAATAAATCTCATAGGAGTTGGCATGAAGAAGTTATCCCACTTTCAAATCAGGTGATTCCAGTTTCCCAGTTTGGGAATAGCACAGCTTCTTCGTCGTTCCAATCAAACCAGGATGAATCACTTTGTAAGAAGCTTGATTTGGATACATAAAGTGGTGGAGAATCACCAGGAAGTTGAATAAATCTCATAGGAGTTGGCATGAAGAAGTTATCCCACTTTCAAATCAGGTGATTCCAGTTTCCAGTTTGGGAATAGCACAGCTTCTTCGTCGTTCCAATCAAACCAGGATGAATCACTTTGTAAGAAGCTTGATTTGGATACATAAAGTGGTGGAGAATCACCAGGAAGTTGAATAAATCTCATAGGAGTTGGATGAAGAAGTTATCCCACTTTCAAATCAGGTGATTCCAGTTTCCCAGTTTGGGAATAGCACAGCTTCTTCGTCGTTCCAATCAAACCAGGATGAATCTCTTTGTAAGAAGCTTGATTTGGATACATAAAGTGGTGGAGAATCACCAGGAAGTTGAATAAATCTCATAGGAGTTGGCATGAAGAAGTTATCCCACTTTCAAATCAGGTGATTCCAGTTTCCCAGTTTGGGAATAGCACAGCTTCTTCGTCGTTCCAATCAAACCAGGATGAATCACTTTGTAAGAAGCTTGATTTGGATACATAAAGTGGTGGAGAATCACCAGGAAGTTGAATAAATCTCATAGGAGTTGGCATGAAGAAGTTATCCCACTTTCAAATCAGGTGATTCCAGTTTCCCAGTTTGGGAATAGCACAGCTTCTTCGTCGTTCCAATCAAACCAGGATGAATCACTTTGTAAGAAGCTTGATTTGGATACATAAAGTGGTGGAGAATCACCAGGAAGTTGAATAAATCTCATAGGAGTTGGCATGAAGAAGTTATCCCACTTTCAAATCAGGTGATTCCAGTTTCCCAGTTTGGGAATAGCACAGCTTCTTCGTCGTTCCAATCAAACCAGGATGAATCACTTTGTAAGAAGCTTGATTTGGATACATAAAGTGGTGGAGAATCACCAGGAAGTTGAATAAATCTCATAGGAGTTGGCATGAAGAAGTTATCCCACTTTCAAATCAGGTGATTCCAGTTTCCCAGTTTGGGAATAGCACAGCTTCTTCGTCGTTCCAATCAAACCAGGATGAATCACTTTGTAAGAAGCTTGATTTGGATACATAAAGTGGTGGAGAATCACCAGGAAGTTGAATAAATCTCATAGGAGTTGGCATGAAGAAGTTATCCCACTTTCAAATCAGGTGATTCCAGTTTCCCAGTTTGGGAATAGCACAGCTTCTTCGTCGTTCCAATCAAACCAGGATGAATCTCTTTGTAAGAAGCTTGATTTGGATACATAAAGTGGTGGAGAATCACCAGGAAGTTGAATAAATCTCATAGGAGTTGGCATGAAGAAGTTATCCCACTTTCAAATCAGGTGATTCCAGTTTCCCAGTTTGGGAATAGCACAGCTTCTTCGTCGTTCCAATCAAACCAGGATGAATCACTTTGTAAGAAGCTTGATTTGGATACATAAAGTGGTGGAGAATCACCAGGAAGTTGAATAAATCTCATAGGAGTTGGCATGAAGAAGTTATCCCACTTTCAAATCAGGTGATTCCAGTTTCCCAGTTTGGGAATAGCACAGCTTCTTCGTCGTTCCAATCAAACCAGGATGAATCACTTTGTAAGAAGCTTGATTTGGATACATAAAGTGGTGGAGAATCACCAGGAAGTTGAATAAATCTCATAGGAGTTGGGATGAAGAAGTTATCCCACTTTCAAATCAGGTGATTCCAGTTTCCCAGTTTGGGAATAGCACAGCTTCTTCGTCGTTCCAATCAAACCAGGATGAATCTCTTTGTAAGAAGCTTGATTTGGATACATAAAGTGGTGGAGAATCACCAGGAAGTTGAATAAATCTCATAGGAGTTGGCATGAAGAAGTTATCCCACTTTCAAATCAGGTGATTCCAGTTTCCCAGTTTGGGAATAGCACAGCTTCTTCGTCGTTCCAATCAAACCAGGATGAATCACTTTGTAAGAAGCTTGATTTGGATACATAAAGTGGTGGAGAATCACCAGGAAGTTGAATAAATCTCATAGGAGTTGGCATGAAGAAGTTATCCCACTTTCAAATCAGGTGATTCCAGTTTCCCAGTTTGGGAATAGCACAGCTTCTTCGTCGTTCCAATCAAACCAGGATGAATCACTTTGTAAGAAGCTTGATTTGGATACATAAAGTGGTGGAGAATCACCAGGAAGTTGAATAAATCTCATAGGAGTTGGCATGAAGAAGTTATCCCACTTTCAAATCAGGTGATTCCAGTTTCCCAGTTTGGGAATAGCACAGCTTCTTCGTCGTTCCAATCAAACCAGGATGAATCACTTTGTAAGAAGCTTGATTTGGATACATAAAGTGGTGGAGAATCACCAGGAAGTTGAATAAATCTCATAGGAGTTGGCATGAAGAAGTTATCCCACTTTCAAATCAGGTGATTCCAGTTTCCCAGTTTGGGAATAGCACAGCTTCTTCGTCGTTCCAATCAAACCAGGATGAATCACTTTGTAAGAAGCTTGATTTGGATACATAAAGTGGTGGAGAATCACCAGGAAGTTGAATAAATCTCATAGGAGTTGGCATGAAGAAGTTATCCCACTTTCAAATCAGGTGATTCCAGTTTCCCAGTTTGGGAATAGCACAGCTTCTTCGTCGTTCCAATCAAACCAGGATGAATCACTTTGTAAGAAGCTTGATTTGGATACATAAAGTGGTGGAGAATCACCAGGAAGTTGAATAAATCTCATAGGAGTTGGCATGAAGAAGTTATCCCACTTTCAAATCAGGTGATTCCAGTTTCCCAGTTTGGGAATAGCACAGCTTCTTCGTCGTTCCAATCAAACCAGGATGAATCACTTTGTAAGAAGCTTGATTTGGATACATAAAGTGGTGGAGAATCACCAGGAAGTTGAATAAATCTCATAGGAGTTGGCATGAAGAAGTTATCCCACTTTCAAATCAGGTGATTCCAGTTTCCCAGTTTGGGAATAGCACAGCTTCTTCGTCGTTCCAATCAAACCAGGATGAATCACTTTGTAAGAAGCTTGATTTGGATACATAAAGTGGTGGAGAATCACCAGGAAGTTGAATAAATCTCATAGGAGTTGGCATGAAGAAGTTATCCCACTTTCAAATCAGGTGATTCCAGTTTCCCAGTTTGGGAATAGCACAGCTTCTTCGTCGTTCCAATCAAACCAGGATGAATCACTTTGTAAGAAGCTTGATTTGGATACATAAAGTGGTGGAGAATCACCAGGAAGTTGAATAAATCTCATAGGAGTTGGCATGAAGAAGTTATCCCACTTTCAAATCAGGTGATTCCAGTTTCCCAGTTTGGGAATAGCACAGCTTCTTCGTCGTTCCAATCAAACCAGGATGAATCACTTTGTAAGAAGCTTGATTTGGATACATAAAGTGGTGGAGAATCACCAGGAAGTTGAATAAATCTCATAGGAGTTGGCATGAAGAAGTTATCCCACTTTCAAATCAGGTGATTCCAGTTTCCCAGTTTGGGAATAGCACAGCTTCTTCGTCGTTCCAATCAAACCAGGATGAATCACTTTGTAAGAAGCTTGATTTGGATACATAAAGTGGTGGAGAATCACCAGGAAGTTGAATAAATCTCATAGGAGTTGGCATGAAGAAGTTATCCCACTTTCAAATCAGGTGATTCCAGTTTCCCAGTTTGGGAATAGCACAGCTTCTTCGTCGTTCCAATCAAACCAGGATGAATCACTTTGTAAGAAGCTTGATTTGGATACATAAAGTGGTGGAGAATCACCAGGAAGTTGAATAAATCTCATAGGAGTTGGCATGAAGAAGTTATCCCACTTTCAAATCAGGTGATTCCAGTTTCCCAGTTTGGGAATAGCACAGCTTCTTCGTCGTTCCAATCAAACCAGGATGAATCTACTTTGTAAGAAGCTTGATTTGGATACATAAAGTGGTGGAGAATCACCAGGAAGTTGAATAAATCTCATAGGAGTTGGCATGAAGAAGTTATCCCACTTTCAAATCAGGTGATTCCAGTTTCCCAGTTTGGGAATAGCACAGCTTCTTCGTCGTTCCAATCAAACCAGGATGAATCTCTTTGTAAGAAGCTTGATTTGGATACATAAAGTGGTGGAGAATCACCAGGAAGTTGAATAAATCTCATAGGAGTTGGGATGAAGAAGTTATCCCACTTTCAAATCAGGTGATTCCAGTTTCCCAGTTTGGGAATAGCACAGCTTCTTCGTCGTTCCAATCAAACCAGGATGAATCTCTTTGTAAGAAGCTTGATTTGGATACATAAAGTGGTGGAGAATCACCAGGAAGTTGAATAAATCTCATAGGAGTTGGCATGAAGAAGTTATCCCACTTTCAAATCAGGTGATTCCAGTTTCCCAGTTTGGGAATAGCACAGCTTCTTACAAAGAGATTCATCCTGGTTTGATTGGAACGACGAAGAAGCTGTGCTATTCCCAAACTGGGAAACTGGAATCACCTGATTTGAAAGTGGGATAACTTCTTCATCCAACTCCTATGAGATTTATTCAACTTCCTGGTGATTCTCCACCACTTTATGTATCCAAATCAAGCTTCTTACAAAGAGATTCATCCTGGTTTGATTGGAACGACGAAGAAGCTGTGCTATTCCCAAACTGGGAAACTGGAATCACCTGATTTGAAAGTGGGATAACTTCTTCATGCCAACTCCTATGAGATTTATTCAACTTCCTGGTGATTCTCCACCACTTTATGTATCCAAATCAAGCTTCTTACAAAGTGATTCATCCTGGTTTGATTGGAACGACGAAGAAGCTGTGCTATTCCCAAACTGGGAAACTGGAATCACCTGATTTGAAAGTGGGATAACTTCTTCATCCAACTCCTATGAGATTTATTCAACTTCCTGGTGATTCTCCACCACTTTATGTATCCAAATCAAGCTTCTTACAAAGAGATTCATCCTGGTTTGATTGGAACGACGAAGAAGCTGTGCTATTCCCAAACTGGGAAACTGGAATCACCTGATTTGAAAGTGGGATAACTTCTTCATGCCAACTCCTATGAGATTTATTCAACTTCCTGGTGATTCTCCACCACTTTATGTATCCAAATCAAGCTTCTTACAAAGAGATTCATCCTGGTTTGATTGGAACGACGAAGAAGCTGTGCTATTCCCAAACTGGGAAACTGGAATCACCTGATTTGAAAGTGGGATAACTTCTTCATGCCAACTCCTATGAGATTTATTCAACTTCCTGGTGATTCTCCACCACTTTATGTATCCAAATCAAGCTTCTTACAAAGAGATTCATCCTGGTTTGATTGGAACGACGAAGAAGCTGTGCTATTCCCAAACTGGGAAACTGGAATCACCTGATTTGAAAGTGGGATAACTTCTTCATGCCAACTCCTATGAGATTTATTCAACTTCCTGGTGATTCTCCACCACTTTATGTATCCAAATCAAGCTTCTTACAAAGTGATTCATCCTGGTTTGATTGGAACGACGAAGAAGCTGTGCTATTCCCAAACTGGGAAACTGGAATCACCTGATTTGAAAGTGGGATAACTTCTTCATGCCAACTCCTATGAGATTTATTCAACTTCCTGGTGATTCTCCACCACTTTATGTATCCAAATCAAGCTTCTTACAAAGTGATTCATCCTGGTTTGATTGGAACGACGAAGAAGCTGTCTATTCCCAAACTGGGAAACTGGAATCACCTGATTTGAAAGTGGGATAACTTCTTCATGCCAACTCCTATGAGATTTATTCAACTTCCTGGTGATTCTCCACCACTTTATGTATCCAAATCAAGCTTCTTACAAAGTGATTCATCCTGGTTTGATTGGAACGACGAAGAAGCTGTGCTATTCCCAAACTGGGAAACTGGAATCACCTGATTTGAAAGTGGGATAACTTCTTCATGCCAACTCCTATGAGATTTATTCAACTTCCTGGTGATTCTCCACCACTTTATGTATCCAAATCAAGCTTCTTACAAAGAGATTCATCCTGGTTTGATTGGAACGACGAAGAAGCTGTGCTATTCCCAAACTGGGAAACTGGAATCACCTGATTTGAAAGTGGGATAACTTCTTCATCCAACTCCTATGAGATTTATTCAACTTCCTGGTGATTCTCCACCACTTTATGTATCCAAATCAAGCTTCTTACAAAGAGATTCATCCTGGTTTGATTGGAACGACGAAGAAGCTGTGCTATTCCCAAACTGGGAAACTGGAATCACCTGATTTGAAAGTGGGATAACTTCTTCATGCCAACTCCTATGAGATTTATTCAACTTCCTGGTGATTCTCCACCACTTTATGTATCCAAATCAAGCTTCTTACAAAGAGATTCATCCTGGTTTGATTGGAACGACGAAGAAGCTGTGCTATTCCCAAACTGGGAAACTGGAATCACCTGATTTGAAAGTGGGATAACTTCTTCATGCCAACTCCTATGAGATTTATTCAACTTCCTGGTGATTCTCCACCACTTTATGTATCCAAATCAAGCTTCTTACAAAGAGATTCATCCTGGTTTGATTGGAACGACGAAGAAGCTGTGCTATTCCCAAACTGGGAAACTGGAATCACCTGATTTGAAAGTGGGATAACTTCTTCATGCCAACTCCTATGAGATTTATTCAACTTCCTGGTGATTCTCCACCACTTTATGTATCCAAATCAAGCTTCTTACAAAGAGATTCATCCTGGTTTGATTGGAACGACGAAGAAGCTGTGCTATTCCCAAACTGGGAAACTGGAATCACCTGATTTGAAAGTGGGATAACTTCTTCATGCCAACTCCTATGAGATTTATTCAACTTCCTGGTGATTCTCCACCACTTTATGTATCCAAATCAAGCTTCTTACAAAGAGATTCATCCTGGTTTGATTGGAACGACGAAGAAGCTGTGCTATTCCCAAACTGGGAAACTGGAATCACCTGATTTGAAAGTGGGATAACTTCTTCATGCCAACTCCTATGAGATTTATTCAACTTCCTGGTGATTCTCCACCACTTTATGTATCCAAATCAAGCTTCTTACAAAGTGATTCATCCTGGTTTGATTGGAACGACGAAGAAGCTGTGCTATTCCCAAACTGGGAAACTGGAATCACCTGATTTGAAAGTGGGATAACTTCTTCATGCCAACTCCTATGAGATTTATTCAACTTCCTGGTGATTCTCCACCACTTTATGTATCCAAATCAAGCTTCTTACAAAGAGATTCATCCTGGTTTGATTGGAACGACGAAGAAGCTGTGCTATTCCCAAACTGGGAAACTGGAATCACCTGATTTGAAAGTGGGATAACTTCTTCATGCCAACTCCTATGAGATTTATTCAACTTCCTGGTGATTCTCCACCACTTTATGTATCCAAATCAAGCTTCTTACAAAGTGATTCATCCTGGTTTGATTGGAACGACGAAGAAGCTGTGCTATTCCCAAACTGGGAAACTGGAATCACCTGATTTGAAAGTGGGATAACTTCTTCATCCCAACTCCTATGAGATTTATTCAACTTCCTGGTGATTCTCCACCACTTTATGTATCCAAATCAAGCTTCTTACAAAGAGATTCATCCTGGTTTGATTGGAACGACGAAGAAGCTGTGCTATTCCCAAACTGGGAAACTGGAATCACCTGATTTGAAAGTGGGATAACTTCTTCATGCCAACTCCTATGAGATTTATTCAACTTCCTGGTGATTCTCCACCACTTTATGTATCCAAATCAAGCTTCTTACAAAGTGATTCATCCTGGTTTGATTGGAACGACGAAGAAGCTGTGCTATTCCCAAACTGGGAAACTGGAATCACCTGATTTGAAAGTGGGATAACTTCTTCATGCCAACTCCTATGAGATTTATTCAACTTCCTGGTGATTCTCCACCACTTTATGTATCCAAATCAAGCTTCTTACAAAGAGATTCATCCTGGTTTGATTGGAACGACGAAGAAGCTGTGCTATTCCCAAACTGGGAAACTGGAATCACCTGATTTGAAAGTGGGATAACTTCTTCATGCCAACTCCTATGAGATTTATTCAACTTCCTGGTGATTCTCCACCACTTTATGTATCCAAATCAAGCTTCTTACAAAGTGATTCATCCTGGTTTGATTGGAACGACGAAGAAGCTGTGCTATTCCCAAACTGGGAAACTGGAATCACCTGATTTGAAAGTGGGATAACTTCTTCATGCCAACTCCTATGAGATTTATTCAACTTCCTGGTGATTCTCCACCACTTTATGTATCCAAATCAAGCTTCTTACAAAGAGATTCATCCTGGTTTGATTGGAACGACGAAGAAGCTGTGCTATTCCCAAACTGGGAAACTGGAATCACCTGATTTGAAAGTGGGATAACTTCTTCATGCCAACTCCTATGAGATTTATTCAACTTCCTGGTGATTCTCCACCACTTTATGTATCCAAATCAAGCTTCTTACAAAGAGATTCATCCTGGTTTGATTGGAACGACGAAGAAGCTGTGCTATTCCCAAACTGGGAAACTGGAATCACCTGATTTGAAAGTGGGATAACTTCTTCATGCCAACTCCTATGAGATTTATTCAACTTCCTGGTGATTCTCCACCACTTTATGTATCCAAATCAAGCTTCTTACAAAGTGATTCATCCTGGTTTGATTGGAACGACGAAGAAGCTGTGCTATTCCCAAACTGGGAAACTGGAATCACCTGATTTGAAAGTGGGATAACTTCTTCATGCCAACTCCTATGAGATTTATTCAACTTCCTGGTGATTCTCCACCACTTTATGTATCCAAATCAAGCTTCTTACAAAGAGATTCATCCTGGTTTGATTGGAACGACGAAGAAGCTGTGCTATTCCCAAACTGGGAAACTGGAATCACCTGATTTGAAAGTGGGATAACTTCTTCATGCCAACTCCTATGAGATTTATTCAACTTCCTGGTGATTCTCCACCACTTTATGTATCCAAATCAAGCTTCTTACAAAGAGATTCATCCTGGTTTGATTGGAACGACGAAGAAGCTGTGCTATTCCCAAACTGGGAAACTGGAATCACCTGATTTGAAAGTGGGATAACTTCTTCATGCCAACTCCTATGAGATTTATTCAACTTCCTGGTGATTCTCCACCACTTTATGTATCCAAATCAAGCTTCTTACAAAGTGATTCATCCTGGTTTGATTGGAACGACGAAGAAGCTGTGCTATTCCCAAACTGGGAAACTGGAATCACCTGATTTGAAAGTGGGATAACTTCTTCATGCCAACTCCTATGAGATTTATTCAACTTCCTGGTGATTCTCCACCACTTTATGTATCCAAATCAAGCTTCTTACAAAGAGATTCATCCTGGTTTGATTGGAACGACGAAGAAGCTGTGCTATTCCCAAACTGGGAAACTGGAATCACCTGATTTGAAAGTGGGATAACTTCTTCATGCCAACTCCTATGAGATTTATTCAACTTCCTGGTGATTCTCCACCACTTTATGTATCCAAATCAAGCTTCTTACAAAGAGATTCATCCTGGTTTGATTGGAACGACGAAGAAGCTGTGCTATTCCCAAACTGGGAAACTGGAATCACCTGATTTGAAAGTGGGATAACTTCTTCATGCCAACTCCTATGAGATTTATTCAACTTCCTGGTGATTCTCCACCACTTTATGTATCCAAATCAAGCTTCTTACAAAGTGATTCATCCTGGTTTGATTGGAACGACGAAGAAGCTGTGCTATTCCCAAACTGGGAAACTGGAATCACCTGATTTGAAAGTGGGATAACTTCTTCATGCCAACTCCTATGAGATTTATTCAACTTCCTGGTGATTCTCCACCACTTTATGTATCCAAATCAAGCTTCTTACAAAGAGATTCATCCTGGTTTGATTGGAACGACGAAGAAGCTGTGCTATTCCCAAACTGGGAAACTGGAATCACCTGATTTGAAAGTGGGATAACTTCTTCATGCCAACTCCTATGAGATTTATTCAACTTCCTGGTGATTCTCCACCACTTTATGTATCCAAATCAAGCTTCTTACAAAGAGATTCATCCTGGTTTGATTGGAACGACGAAGAAGCTGTGCTATTCCCAAACTGGGAAACTGGAATCACCTGATTTGAAAGTGGGATAACTTCTTCATGCCAACTCCTATGAGATTTATTCAACTTCCTGGTGATTCTCCACCACTTTATGTATCCAAATCAAGCTTCTTACAAAGTGATTCATCCTGGTTTGATTGGAACGACGAAGAAGCTGTGCTATTCCCAAACTGGGAAACTGGAATCACCTGATTTGAAAGTGGGATAACTTCTTCATGCCAACTCCTATGAGATTTATTCAACTTCCTGGTGATTCTCCACCACTTTATGTATCCAAATCAAGCTTCTTACAAAGTGATTCATCCTGGTTTGATTGGAACGACGAAGAAGCTGTGCTATTCCCAAACTGGGAAACTGGAATCACCTGATTTGAAAGTGGGATAACTTCTTCATGCCAACTCCTATGAGATTTATTCAACTTCCTGGTGATTCTCCACCACTTTATGTATCCAAATCAAGCTTCTTACAAAGAGATTCATCCTGGTTTGATTGGAACGACGAAGAAGCTGTGCTATTCCCAAACTGGGAAACTGGAATCACCTGATTTGAAAGTGGGATAACTTCTTCATGCCAACTCCTATGAGATTTATTCAACTTCCTGGTGATTCTCCACCACTTTATGTATCCAAATCAAGCTTCTTACAAAGTGATTCATCCTGGTTTGATTGGAACGACGAAGAAGCTGTGCTATTCCCAAACTGGGAAACTGGAATCACCTGATTTGAAAGTGGGATAACTTCTTCATGCCAACTCCTATGAGATTTATTCAACTTCCTGGTGATTCTCCACCACTTTATGTATCCAAATCAAGCTTCTTACAAAGAGATTCATCCTGGTTTGATTGGAACGACGAAGAAGCTGTGCTATTCCCAAACTGGGAAACTGGAATCACCTGATTTGAAAGTGGGATAACTTCTTCATGCCAACTCCTATGAGATTTATTCAACTTCCTGGTGATTCTCCACCACTTTATGTATCCAAATCAAGCTTCTTACAAAGTGATTCATCCTGGTTTGATTGGAACGACGAAGAAGCTGTGCTATTCCCAAACTGGGAAACTGGAATCACCTGATTTGAAAGTGGGATAACTTCTTCATGCCAACTCCTATGAGATTTATTCAACTTCCTGGTGATTCTCCACCACTTTATGTATCCAAATCAAGCTTCTTACAAAGAGATTCATCCTGGTTTGATTGGAACGACGAAGAAGCTGTGCTATTCCCAAACTGGGAAACTGGAATCACCTGATTTGAAAGTGGGATAACTTCTTCATGCCAACTCCTATGAGATTTATTCAACTTCCTGGTGATTCTCCACCACTTTATGTATCCAAATCAAGCTTCTTACAAAGTGATTCATCCTGGTTTGATTGGAACGACGAAGAAGCTGTGCTATTCCCAAACTGGGAAACTGGAATCACCTGATTTGAAAGTGGGATAACTTCTTCATGCCAACTCCTATGAGATTTATTCAACTTCCTGGTGATTCTCCACCACTTTATGTATCCAAATCAAGCTTCTTACAAAGTGATTCATCCTGGTTTGATTGGAACGACGAAGAAGCTGTGCTATTCCCAAACTGGGAAACTGGAATCACCTGATTTGAAAGTGGGATAACTTCTTCATGCCAACTCCTATGAGATTTATTCAACTTCCTGGTGATTCTCCACCACTTTATGTATCCAAATCAAGCTTCTTACAAAGAGATTCATCCTGGTTTGATTGGAACGACGAAGAAGCTGTGCTATTCCCAAACTGGGAAACTGGAATCACCTGATTTGAAAGTGGGATAACTTCTTCATGCCAACTCCTATGAGATTTATTCAACTTCCTGGTGATTCTCCACCACTTTATGTATCCAAATCAAGCTTCTTACAAAGAGATTCATCCTGGTTTGATTGGAACGACGAAGAAGCTGTGCTATTCCCAAACTGGGAAACTGGAATCACCTGATTTGAAAGTGGGATAACTTCTTCATGCCAACTCCTATGAGATTTATTCAACTTCCTGGTGATTCTCCACCACTTTATGTATCCAAATCAAGCTTCTTACAAAGTGATTCATCCTGGTTTGATTGGAACGACGAAGAAGCTGTGCTATTCCCAAACTGGGAAACTGGAATCACCTGATTTGAAAGTGGGATAACTTCTTCATGCCAACTCCTATGAGATTTATTCAACTTCCTGGTGATTCTCCACCACTTTATGTATCCAAATCAAGCTTCTTACAAAGTGATTCATCCTGGTTTGATTGGAACGACGAAGAAGCTGTGCTATTCCCAAACTGGGAAACTGGAATCACCTGATTTGAAAGTGGGATAACTTCTTCATGCCAACTCCTATGAGATTTATTCAACTTCCTGGTGATTCTCCACCACTTTATGTATCCAAATCAAGCTTCTTACAAAGAGATTCATCCTGGTTTGATTGGAACGACGAAGAAGCTGTGCTATTCCCAAACTGGGAAACTGGAATCACCTGATTTGAAAGTGGGATAACTTCTTCATGCCAACTCCTATGAGATTTATTCAACTTCCTGGTGATTCTCCACCACTTTATGTATCCAAATCAAGCTTCTTACAAAGTGATTCATCCTGGTTTGATTGGAACGACGAAGAAGCTGTGCTATTCCCAAACTGGGAAACTGGAATCACCTGATTTGAAAGTGGGATAACTTCTTCATGCCAACTCCTATGAGATTTATTCAACTTCCTGGTGATTCTCCACCACTTTATGTATCCAAATCAAGCTTCTTACAAAGTGATTCATCCTGGTTTGATTGGAACGACGAAGAAGCTGTGCTATTCCCAAACTGGGAAACTGGAATCACCTGATTTGAAAGTGGGATAACTTCTTCATGCCAACTCCTATGAGATTTATTCAACTTCCTGGTGATTCTCCACCACTTTATGTATCCAAATCAAGCTTCTTACAAAGAGATTCATCCTGGTTTGATTGGAACGACGAAGAAGCTGTGCTATTCCCAAACTGGGAAACTGGAATCACCTGATTTGAAAGTGGGATAACTTCTTCATGCCAACTCCTATGAGATTTATTCAACTTCCTGGTGATTCTCCACCACTTTATGTATCCAAATCAAGCTTCTTACAAAGAGATTCATCCTGGTTTGATTGGAACGACGAAGAAGCTGTGCTATTCCCAAACTGGGAAACTGGAATCACCTGATTTGAAAGTGGGATAACTTCTTCATGCCAACTCCTATGAGATTTATTCAACTTCCTGGTGATTCTCCACCACTTTATGTATCCAAATCAAGCTTCTTACAAAGTGATTCATCCTGGTTTGATTGGAACGACGAAGAAGCTGTGCTATTCCCAAACTGGGAAACTGGAATCACCTGATTTGAAAGTGGGATAACTTCTTCATGCCAACTCCTATGAGATTTATTCAACTTCCTGGTGATTCTCCACCACTTTATGTATCCAAATCAAGCTTCTTACAAAGTGATTCATCCTGGTTTGATTGGAACGACGAAGAAGCTGTGCTATTCCCAAACTGGGAAACTGGAATCACCTGATTTGAAAGTGGGATAACTTCTTCATGCCAACTCCTATGAGATTTATTCAACTTCCTGGTGATTCTCCACCACTTTATGTATCCAAATCAAGCTTCTTACAAAGTGATTCATCCTGGTTTGATTGGAACGACGAAGAAGCTGTGCTATTCCCAAACTGGGAAACTGGAATCACCTGATTTGAAAGTGGGATAACTTCTTCATGCCAACTCCTATGAGATTTATTCAACTTCCTGGTGATTCTCCACCACTTTATGTATCCAAATCAAGCTTCTTACAAAGTGATTCATCCTGGTTTGATTGGAACGACGAAGAAGCTGTGCTATTCCCAAACTGGGAAACTGGAATCACCTGATTTGAAAGTGGGATAACTTCTTCATGCCAACTCCTATGAGATTTATTCAACTTCCTGGTGATTCTCCACCACTTTATGTATCCAAATCAAGCTTCTTACAAAGAGATTCATCCTGGTTTGATTGGAACGACGAAGAAGCTGTGCTATTCCCAAACTGGGAAACTGGAATCACCTGATTTGAAAGTGGGATAACTTCTTCATGCCAACTCCTATGAGATTTATTCAACTTCCTGGTGATTCTCCACCACTTTATGTATCCAAATCAAGCTTCTTACAAAGAGATTCATCCTGGTTTGATTGGAACGACGAAGAAGCTGTGCTATTCCCAAACTGGGAAACTGGAATCACCTGATTTGAAAGTGGGATAACTTCTTCATCCCAACTCCTATGAGATTTATTCAACTTCCTGGTGATTCTCCACCACTTTATGTATCCAAATCAAGCTTCTTACAAAGTGATTCATCCTGGTTTGATTGGAACGACGAAGAAGCTGTGCTATTCCCAAACTGGGAAACTGGAATCACCTGATTTGAAAGTGGGATAACTTCTTCATGCCAACTCCTATGAGATTTATTCAACTTCCTGGTGATTCTCCACCACTTTATGTATCCAAATCAAGCTTCTTACAAAGTGATTCATCCTGGTTTGATTGGAACGACGAAGAAGCTGTGCTATTCCCAAACTGGGAAACTGGAATCACCTGATTTGAAAGTGGGATAACTTCTTCATGCCAACTCCTATGAGATTTATTCAACTTCCTGGTGATTCTCCACCACTTTATGTATCCAAATCAAGCTTCTTACAAAGAGATTCATCCTGGTTTGATTGGAACGACGAAGAAGCTGTGCTATTCCCAAACTGGGAAACTGGAATCACCTGATTTGAAAGTGGGATAACTTCTTCATGCCAACTCCTATGAGATTTATTCAACTTCCTGGTGATTCTCCACCACTTTATGTATCCAAATCAAGCTTCTTACAAAGAGATTCATCCTGGTTTGATTGGAACGACGAAGAAGCTGTGCTATTCCCAAACTGGGAAACTGGAATCACCTGATTTGAAAGTGGGATAACTTCTTCATGCCAACTCCTATGAGATTTATTCAACTTCCTGGTGATTCTCCACCACTTTATGTATCCAAATCAAGCTTCTTACAAAGTGATTCATCCTGGTTTGATTGGAACGACGAAGAAGCTGTGCTATTCCCAAACTGGGAAACTGGAATCACCTGATTTGAAAGTGGGATAACTTCTTCATGCCAACTCCTATGAGATTTATTCAACTTCCTGGTGATTCTCCACCACTTTATGTATCCAAATCAAGCTTCTTACAAAGAGATTCATCCTGGTTTGATTGGAACGACGAAGAAGCTGTGCTATTCCCAAACTGGGAAACTGGAATCACCTGATTTGAAAGTGGGATAACTTCTTCATGCCAACTCCTATGAGATTTATTCAACTTCCTGGTGATTCTCCACCACTTTATGTATCCAAATCAAGCTTCTTACAAAGTGATTCATCCTGGTTTGATTGGAACGACGAAGAAGCTGTGCTATTCCCAAACTGGGAAACTGGAATCACCTGATTTGAAAGTGGGATAACTTCTTCATGCCAACTCCTATGAGATTTATTCAACTTCCTGGTGATTCTCCACCACTTTATGTATCCAAATCAAGCTTCTTACAAAGTGATTCATCCTGGTTTGATTGGAACGACGAAGAAGCTGTGCTATTCCCAAACTGGGAAACTGGAATCACCTGATTTGAAAGTGGGATAACTTCTTCATGCCAACTCCTATGAGATTTATTCAACTTCCTGGTGATTCTCCACCACTTTATGTATCCAAATCAAGCTTCTTACAAAGAGATTCATCCTGGTTTGATTGGAACGACGAAGAAGCTGTGCTATTCCCAAACTGGGAAACTGGAATCACCTGATTTGAAAGTGGGATAACTTCTTCATGCCAACTCCTATGAGATTTATTCAACTTCCTGGTGATTCTCCACCACTTTATGTATCCAAATCAAGCTTCTTACAAAGAGATTCATCCTGGTTTGATTGGAACGACGAAGAAGCTGTGCTATTCCCAAACTGGGAAACTGGAATCACCTGATTTGAAAGTGGGATAACTTCTTCATGCCAACTCCTATGAGATTTATTCAACTTCCTGGTGATTCTCCACCACTTTATGTATCCAAATCAAGCTTCTTACAAAGTGATTCATCCTGGTTTGATTGGAACGACGAAGAAGCTGTGCTATTCCCAAACTGGGAAACTGGAATCACCTGATTTGAAAGTGGGATAACTTCTTCATGCCAACTCCTATGAGATTTATTCAACTTCCTGGTGATTCTCCACCACTTTATGTATCCAAATCAAGCTTCTTACAAAGTGATTCATCCTGGTTTGATTGGAACGACGAAGAAGCTGTGCTATTCCCAAACTGGGAAACTGGAATCACCTGATTTGAAAGTGGGATAACTTCTTCATGCCAACTCCTATGAGATTTATTCAACTTCCTGGTGATTCTCCACCACTTTATGTATCCAAATCAAGCTTCTTACAAAGATTCATCCTGGTTTGATTGGAACGACGAAGAAGCTGTGCTATTCCCAAACTGGGAAACTGGAATCACCTGATTTGAAAGTGGGATAACTTCTTCATGCCAACTCCTATGAGATTTATTCAACTTCCTGGTGATTCTCCACCACTTTATGTATCCAAATCAAGCTTCTTACAAAGTGATTCATCCTGGTTTGATTGGAACGACGAAGAAGCTGTGCTATTCCCAAACTGGGAAACTGGAATCACCTGATTTGAAAGTGGGATAACTTCTTCATGCCAACTCCTATGAGATTTATTCAACTTCCTGGTGATTCTCCACCACTTTATGTATCCAAATCAAGCTTCTTACAAAGTGATTCATCCTGGTTTGATTGGAACGACGAAGAAGCTGTGCTATTCCCAAACTGGGAAACTGGAATCACCTGATTTGAAAGTGGGATAACTTCTTCATGCCAACTCCTATGAGATTTATTCAACTTCCTGGTGATTCTCCACCACTTTATGTATCCAAATCAAGCTTCTTACAAAGAGATTCATCCTGGTTTGATTGGAACGACGAAGAAGCTGTGCTATTCCCAAACTGGGAAACTGGAATCACCTGATTTGAAAGTGGGATAACTTCTTCATGCCAACTCCTATGAGATTTATTCAACTTCCTGGTGATTCTCCACCACTTTATGTATCCAAATCAAGCTTCTTACAAAGTGATTCATCCTGGTTTGATTGGAACGACGAAGAAGCTGTGCTATTCCCAAACTGGGAAACTGGAATCACCTGATTTGAAAGTGGGATAACTTCTTCATGCCAACTCCTATGAGATTTATTCAACTTCCTGGTGATTCTCCACCACTTTATGTATCCAAATCAAGCTTCTTACAAAGTGATTCATCCTGGTTTGATTGGAACGACGAAGAAGCTGTGCTATTCCCAAACTGGGAAACTGGAATCACCTGATTTGAAAGTGGGATAACTTCTTCATGCCAACTCCTATGAGATTTATTCAACTTCCTGGTGATTCTCCACCACTTTATGTATCCAAATCAAGCTTCTTACAAAGAGATTCATCCTGGTTTGATTGGAACGACGAAGAAGCTGTGCTATTCCCAAACTGGGAAACTGGAATCACCTGATTTGAAAGTGGGATAACTTCTTCATCCCAACTCCTATGAGATTTATTCAACTTCCTGGTGATTCTCCACCACTTTATGTATCCAAATCAAGCTTCTTACAAAGAGATTCATCCTGGTTTGATTGGAACGACGAAGAAGCTGTGCTATTCCCAAACTGGGAAACTGGAATCACCTGATTTGAAAGTGGGATAACTTCTTCATCCCAACTCCTATGAGATTTATTCAACTTCCTGGTGATTCTCCACCACTTTATGTATCCAAATCAAGCTTCTTACAAAGTGATTCATCCTGGTTTGATTGGAACGACGAAGAAGCTGTGCTATTCCCAAACTGGGAAACTGGAATCACCTGATTTGAAAGTGGGATAACTTCTTCATGCCAACTCCTATGAGATTTATTCAACTTCCTGGTGATTCTCCACCACTTTATGTATCCAAATCAAGCTTCTTACAAAGTGATTCATCCTGGTTTGATTGGAACGACGAAGAAGCTGTGCTATTCCCAAACTGGGAAACTGGAATCACCTGATTTGAAAGTGGGATAACTTCTTCATGCCAACTCCTATGAGATTTATTCAACTTCCTGGTGATTCTCCACCACTTTATGTATCCAAATCAAGCTTCTTACAAAGAGATTCATCCTGGTTTGATTGGAACGACGAAGAAGCTGTGCTATTCCCAAACTGGGAAACTGGAATCACCTGATTTGAAAGTGGGATAACTTCTTCATGCCAACTCCTATGAGATTTATTCAACTTCCTGGTGATTCTCCACCACTTTATGTATCCAAATCAAGCTTCTTACAAAGTGATTCATCCTGGTTTGATTGGAACGACGAAGAAGCTGTGCTATTCCCAAACTGGGAAACTGGAATCACCTGATTTGAAAGTGGGATAACTTCTTCATCCCAACTCCTATGAGATTTATTCAACTTCCTGGTGATTCTCCACCACTTTATGTATCCAAATCAAGCTTCTTACAAAGAGATTCATCCTGGTTTGATTGGAACGACGAAGAAGCTGTGCTATTCCCAAACTGGGAAACTGGAATCACCTGATTTGAAAGTGGGATAACTTCTTCATGCCAACTCCTATGAGATTTATTCAACTTCCTGGTGATTCTCCACCACTTTATGTATCCAAATCAAGCTTCTTACAAAGAGATTCATCCTGGTTTGATTGGAACGACGAAGAAGCTGTGCTATTCCCAAACTGGGAAACTGGAATCACCTGATTTGAAAGTGGGATAACTTCTTCATGCCAACTCCTATGAGATTTATTCAACTTCCTGGTGATTCTCCACCACTTTATGTATCCAAATCAAGCTTCTTACAAAGTGATTCATCCTGGTTTGATTGGAACGACGAAGAAGCTGTGCTATTCCCAAACTGGGAAACTGGAATCACCTGATTTGAAAGTGGGATAACTTCTTCATGCCAACTCCTATGAGATTTATTCAACTTCCTGGTGATTCTCCACCACTTTATGTATCCAAATCAAGCTTCTTACAAAGAGATTCATCCTGGTTTGATTGGAACGACGAAGAAGCTGTGCTATTCCCAAACTGGGAAACTGGAATCACCTGATTTGAAAGTGGGATAACTTCTTCATGCCAACTCCTATGAGATTTATTCAACTTCCTGGTGATTCTCCACCACTTTATGTATCCAAATCAAGCTTCTTACAAAGAGATTCATCCTGGTTTGATTGGAACGACGAAGAAGCTGTGCTATTCCCAAACTGGGAAACTGGAATCACCTGATTTGAAAGTGGGATAACTTCTTCATGCCAACTCCTATGAGATTTATTCAACTTCCTGGTGATTCTCCACCACTTTATGTATCCAAATCAAGCTTCTTACAAAGAGATTCATCCTGGTTTGATTGGAACGACGAAGAAGCTGTGCTATTCCCAAACTGGGAAACTGGAATCACCTGATTTGAAAGTGGGATAACTTCTTCATCCCAACTCCTATGAGATTTATTCAACTTCCTGGTGATTCTCCACCACTTTATGTATCCAAATCAAGCTTCTTACAAAGTGATTCATCCTGGTTTGATTGGAACGACGAAGAAGCTGTGCTATTCCCAAACTGGGAAACTGGAATCACCTGATTTGAAAGTGGGATAACTTCTTCATGCCAACTCCTATGAGATTTATTCAACTTCCTGGTGATTCTCCACCACTTTATGTATCCAAATCAAGCTTCTTACAAAGAGATTCATCCTGGTTTGATTGGAACGACGAAGAAGCTGTGCTATTCCCAAACTGGGAAACTGGAATCACCTGATTTGAAAGTGGGATAACTTCTTCATGCCAACTCCTATGAGATTTATTCAACTTCCTGGTGATTCTCCACCACTTTATGTATCCAAATCAAGCTTCTTACAAAGAGATTCATCCTGGTTTGATTGGAACGACGAAGAAGCTGTGCTATTCCCAAACTGGGAAACTGGAATCACCTGATTTGAAAGTGGGATAACTTCTTCATCCCAACTCCTATGAGATTTATTCAACTTCCTGGTGATTCTCCACCACTTTATGTATCCAAATCAAGCTTCTTACAAAGTGATTCATCCTGGTTTGATTGGAACGACGAAGAAGCTGTGCTATTCCCAAACTGGGAAACTGGAATCACCTGATTTGAAAGTGGGATAACTTCTTCATGCCAACTCCTATGAGATTTATTCAACTTCCTGGTGATTCTCCACCACTTTATGTATCCAAATCAAGCTTCTTACAAAGTGATTCATCCTGGTTTGTTTGGAACGACGACGTTAGCATGAAGAAGTTATCCCACTTTCAAATCAGGTGATTCCAGTTTCCCAGTTTGGGAATAGCACAGCTTCTTCGTCGTTCCAATCAAACCAGGATGAATCTCTTTGTAAGAAGCTTGATTTGGATACATAAAGTGGTGGAGAATCACCAGGAAGTTGAATAAATCTCATAGGAGTTGGCATGAAGAAGTTATCCCACTTTCAAATCAGGTGATTCCAGTTTCCCAGTTTGGGAATAGCACAGCTTCTTCGTCGTTCCAATCAAACCAGGATGAATCACTTTGTAAGAAGCTTGATTTGGATACATAAAGTGGTGGAGAATCACCAGGAAGTTGAATAAATCTCATAGGAGTTGGCATGAAGAAGTTATCCCACTTTCAAATCAGGTGATTCCAGTTTCCCAGTTTGGGAATAGCACAGCTTCTTCGTCGTTCCAATCAAACCAGGATGAATCACTTTGTAAGAAGCTTGATTTGGATACATAAAGTGGTGGAGAATCACCAGGAAGTTGAATAAATCTCATAGGAGTTGGCATGAAGAAGTTATCCCACTTTCAAATCAGGTGATTCCAGTTTCCCAGTTTGGGAATAGCACAGCTTCTTCGTCGTTCCAATCAAACCAGGATGAATCACTTTGTAAGAAGCTTGATTTGGATACATAAAGTGGTGGAGAATCACCAGGAAGTTGAATAAATCTCATAGGAGTTGGGATGAAGAAGTTATCCCACTTTCAAATCAGGTGATTCCAGTTTCCCAGTTTGGGAATAACACAGCTTCTTCGTCGTTCCAATCAAACCAGGATGAATCTCTTTGTAAGAAGCTTGATTTGGATACATAAAGTGGTGGAGAATCACCAGGAAGTTGAATAAATCTCATAGGAGTTGGCATGAAGAAGTTATCCCACTTTCAAATCAGGTGATTCCAGTTTCCCAGTTTGGGAATAGCACAGCTTCTTCGTCGTTCCAATCAAACCAGGATGAATCACTTTGTAAGAAGCTTGATTTGGATACATAAAGTGGTGGAGAATCACCAGGAAGTTGAATAAATCTCATAGGAGTTGGGATGAAGAAGTTATCCCACTTTCAAATCAGGTGATTCCAGTTTCCCAGTTTGGGAATAGCACAGCTTCTTCGTCGTTCCAATCAAACCAGGATGAATCTCTTTGTAAGAAGCTTGATTTGGATACATAAAGTGGTGGAGAATCACCAGGAAGTTGAATAAATCTCATAGGAGTTGGCATGAAGAAGTTATCCCACTTTCAAATCAGGTGATTCCAGTTTCCCAGTTTGGGAATAGCACAGCTTCTTCGTCGTTCCAATCAAACCAGGATGAATCTCTTTGTAAGAAGCTTGATTTGGATACATAAAGTGGTGGAGAATCACCAGGAAGTTGAATAAATCTCATAGGAGTTGGGATGAAGAAGTTATCCCACTTTCAAATCAGGTGATTCCAGTTTCCCAGTTTGGGAATAGCACAGCTTCTTCGTCGTTCCAATCAAACCAGGATGAATCTCTTTGTAAGAAGCTTGATTTGGATACATAAAGTGGTGGAGAATCACCAGGAAGTTGAATAAATCTCATAGGAGTTGGCATGAAGAAGTTATCCCACTTTCAAATCAGGTGATTCCAGTTTCCCAGTTTGGGAATAGCACAGCTTCTTCGTCGTTCCAATCAAACCAGGATGAATCTCTTTGTAAGAAGCTTGATTTGGATACATAAAGTGGTGGAGAATCACCAGGAAGTTGAATAAATCTCATAGGAGTTGGGATGAAGAAGTTATCCCACTTTCAAATCAGGTGATTCCAGTTTCCCAGTTTGGGAATAGCACAGCTTCTTCGTCGTTCCAATCAAACCAGGATGAATCACTTTGTAAGAAGCTTGATTTGGATACATAAAGTGGTGGAGAATCACCAGGAAGTTGAATAAATCTCATAGGAGTTGGGATGAAGAAGTTATCCCACTTTCAAATCAGGTGATTCCAGTTTCCCAGTTTGGGAATAGCACAGCTTCTTCGTCGTTCCAATCAAACCAGGATGAATCTCTTTTTAAGAAGCTTGATTTGGATACATAAAGTGGTGGAGAATCACCAGGAAGTTGAATAAATCTCATAGGAGTTGGCATGAAGAAGTTATCCCACTTTCAAATCAGGTGATTCCAGTTTCCCAGTTTGGGAATAGCACAGCTTCTTCGTCGTTCCAATCAAACCAGGATGAATCTCCTTGTAAGAAGCTTGATTTGGATACATAAAGTGGTGGAGAATCACCAGGAAGTTGAATAAATCTCATAGGAGTTGGCATGAAGAAGTTATCCCACTTTCAAATCAGGTGATTCCAGTTTCCCAGTTTGGGAATAGCACAGCTTCTTCGTCGTTCCAATCAAACCAGGATGAATCTCGTTGTAAGAAGCTTGATTTGGATACATAAAGGGTGGAGAATCACCAGGAAGTTGAATAAATCTCATAGGAGTTGGCATGAAGAAGTTATCCCACTTTCAAATCAGGTGATTCCAGTTTCCCAGTTTGGGAATAGCACAGCTTCTTCGTCGTTCCAATCAAACCAGGATGAATCTCTTTGTAAGAAGCTTGATTTGGATACATAAAGTGGTGGAGGATCACCAGGAAGTTGAATAAATCTCATAGGAGTTGGCATGAAGAAGTTATCCCACTTTCAAATCAGGTGATTCCAGTTTCCCAGTTTGGGAATAGAACAGCTTCTTCGTCGTTCCAAACAAACCAGGATGAATCACTTTGTAAGAAGCTTGATTTGGATACATAAAGTGGTGGAGAATCACCAGGAAGTTGAATAAATCTCATAGGAGTTGGTATGAAGAAGTTATCCCACTTTCAAATCAGGTGATTCCAGTTTCCCAGTTTGGGAATAGCACAGCTTCTTCGTCGTTCCAATCAAACCAGGATGAATCTCTTTTTAAGAAGCTTGATTTGGATACATAAAGTGGTGGAGAATCACCAGGAAGTTGAATAAATCTCATAGGAGTTGGCATGAAGAAGTTATCCCACTTTCAAATCAGGTGATTCCAGTTTCCCAGTTTGGGAATAGCACATCTTCTTCGTCGTTCCAATCAAACCAGGATGAATCTCTTTGTAAGAAGCTTGATTTGCATACATAAAGTGGTGGAGAATCACCAGGAAGTTGAATAAATCTCATAGGTATAAGATTAAGAGGATGAAATGATTTAGAGAAGATTAAGGAACAGAATGAGAGATTATGAAAAGATTAGACTAGAATCATGCTTAAGAGAGTATGAACTTAGAGAGATAAACTCAGAACTGTATGTTTATAATTAAATGACCAGAGTTACAATATATAGGATGAGATCATAAGGGTTTTCGAAATCAAAGGGCTAAGCTAAGCATGTGAAGTCAACAAGGAGAGGATAAGCCTTCTTTGGACCGGCCAATCAGCTTCCCCACATGCTTGGAGTATCTAGCATCTTGAACCAAGATGCTCTTGCCTTTCCAGCTGTGCCAGCCTGTCAAGCCGCGCCTCTTCTTATCCTCCAACGGTCTGATCCATCAGCCAAAGCCTCTTCTTTCCACATGAGTTACCCGGGTAACTCTTTGTGACCGTGGTCGAGGTTTCACTTGTCCTAATGTGTACGGACGTACGGCCTTGTACGGCCTTGTACGGTCAGGCCAATGTGAACCTCTCCCATCACACCAATGCTTAACATACTCTCTTCAGTCTTAACCCCTTTGTGCTTCACACCTGTATACTCAACTCTTCAACACTCCCCCTCAAGCTTAGCTTTGTGAAGTCTAAGCTTGGACACTATGAGATCTTCCTCATTAAAAACCTCACCAAAGAAAACCCATTGGGACAAAACTTTGATGAGGGAAAAAGAGTAAAGACCTCATAGTAAGGGGCTCAGCTCCTAGATGAAAGATCAACGAGTCCCAACCTGATGTAGATGGACTCCATTGTCTTCATTCTTGCCGCTTTTGTGAACACATCAGCCAGTTGATCTTCACTCCGTGTGTAGCATGGCAGAATCACTCCCAAGACTATCATCTGCCTCACCTTGTGACAATCCACTTCAACGTGCTTGGTTCTCTCATGGAAGACTGAGTTGGAGGCAATGTGGATTGCGGCTTGGTTATCACAATGCATTGTCATTGGCGCCACTTGCTCAATCTCAATGTGCTTCAAGATCCCCCTGATCCATACCAACTCATTAGTGAGCTTCAGCATTGCTCTATATTCTGCCTCCGCACTAGAACAAGAGACCACCTTCTGCTTCTTGCTCTTCCAAGTCACAAGGTTCCCTCCAATGAAGGTGCAGTAGCCGGTTGTAGATCTTCTGTCTGCTCTATCTCCAGCCCAATCTGCATCACAGTAGCCAACCACTTTTGTACTCCCATTGCATCCCTTCCAGACTCCTTGGCCTGGTGATCCGTTGAGGTAGCTTAGCACTCTATCTACCATTCTCCAATGATGATCCTTTGGAGCTTGCATGTGTTGACTCACCTGATTCACAGCAAAGCAGATATCAGGTCGTGTGATTGTTAGGTAGATTAGCTTACCCACTAGCTTCCTATAAAGCTTAGGATCATGGAACAGCTTGCTGTCTTCAAGCTCCCCCTCTCTTGGTACTTTGTACCCATCCTCCATTGGCATTTTTGCGGTTTGTCCTCCAAGTTTACATGCATCTTTCAAAAGATCAAGTGTATATTTCCTTTGGTACATGAATAATCCTTCCTTGGATCTACAAATCTCAATCCCAAGAAAGTATTTCATCTCTCCAAGATCTTTAATCTCAAACACAGACTTGAGATAGTCTTTGGTTTCTTGTATTCCAACCTTATCACTACCAGTAATGATAATGTCGTCAACATAGACCAATAGACAGATGATACCTGAGGTTGTGTTTAGAGTAAACAAGGTATTGTCCAGTTCAGACTTCCTGAAGCCTTTTCCATTCAGTGTAGTACTCAGCTTGTGATACCAGGCTCTAGGTGATTGCTTCAATCCATAGATAGCCTTCTTCAACCTTAGGACATTCCCTGGCTTCACAAGACTCTCAAGACCCGGAGGAGGCTGCATATACACCTCATCTTCAAGTTCCCCTTGTAGAAATGCATTCTTCACATCCATTTGCCACAATCCCCATTCAAGATTAGTAGCAATTGATAAGATGATTCGGATGGTGTGAAGCTTAGCCACTGGAGCAAATGTGTCTATGTAGTCCTCTCCATATGTCTGTGTAAACCCTCTAGCCACAAGCCTGGTCTTCTTCCTATCAACCGTCCCATCTGGTCTATACTTGATTGTAAATATCCATTTACATGATACTGCCTTCTTCCCTTGAGGCAGCTCACTCTCATACCAGGTTCCATTCTTACTCATAGCATCAGCCTCATCCGCAACTGAGTCTTTCCACTCTTTATCTTCCATTGCCTCTTCATATGTCCTTGGTATGTAGCTTGTATCCAAACTTGTCATAAAAGCACAATGCTCATTTGGGAACTCGGCAAATGAACAGACAGCTTGACTGGGATGTGCAACGGCTTGAGCATTGTAGTAAACTCTGGTATTGGCCCAGTTAGATGGATCCTTCCTTACTCTTGTACTTCTTCTTAATGGCACTGTCTCTATAAGTGGCTCACTGGCCACCTCAGGTTCTATAGCTGTTTCACTGTCTCTATAAGTGGCTCACTGGCCACCTCAGGTTCTATAGCCGTTTCATTTATTACCTCTTCCCTTTCTTCAGGTTGTACCTCCATCTGATCTCTTCTTTCTTCAGTTGCATCTCCATTGTGCATCACTTGTTGATCAGGACTTGAGCTCCCTTCATTCTCATGAGCTGTATCAGACTTGTTTCCCCCTTCATGATCAGCATGGGATGTGTCTTCAGCTTCATTTTGAACTGGTGCTTCTCGCCCCTTTGGATCCTGGGTTGTATTGATCCCAAGACCATCCAAGATCATCCTAAGACTCGCAGCCTTATCAGATGGTTGAGCTAGATCTTTCAGATCTTCCCAGCTCCTTTCTTCATAGTAACCTTTAGTTTCTATGAACTTTACGTCCCTTGAAACTAGGAGCCTTCTTGTTTGCGGCTCAAAGCATTTGTATCCTCTTTGTGTAGTTGAGTACCCCAAAACATGGCTTTAATACTCTTAGGCTCCAACTTGTTCCTCATGTCTCCTGGAATCAGCACATAACATATGCTTCCGAACACTCTCAAATGGCTTAGGGATGGCTTGATCTTATTCAGAACTTCAAACGGTGATTGATCTTCCAAGACTCTTGTAGGAATTCGGTTGATCAAGTAGCAGGCTGAGATCACAGCATCACTCCAAAACCTTTTTGGGACATTGGTTTGAAACATCATTGATCTTGCAACCTCCATTAGATGTCTGTTCTTTCTCTCAGCCACACCATTTTGTTGTGGAGTGTAAGGACAGCTAGTGTGATGAAGGATTCCATGTAAGGCTAGATGTTGCTTGAAGGCAATGCTTGTATATTCCCCACCATTATCTGATCTGAAAATCTTAAGCTTGGCATTATAATGGATAGATACATAAGCTTGAAAGTTTTTAAATGCTTCAAGAACTCTATCCTCAGTTTTAATGAGAGTTATTCAGGTGTATTTGGATTTTTCATCAATGAATGTTACAAAGTACTTATAATTTTCCCTAGAAAAGCAAGGAGCAGTCCAAACATCAGAATGCACAAGATCAAAGCATTTCTCATATATAGTAGTTGAGTTTTTAAAGACTGCCTTACAATGTTTGCCCAAGATGCATGCTTCACATTCATTATTTTTAAACATGACACCTGGTAACATTAAGTTCAAAGCCCTATCATGTGGATGGCCTAATCTAGCATGCCATAATGCATCATTATTCAAACTAGAGACAGAACTAAAAGAGAAACTTGAACTGGAAATGGGAGCTAGGTCTTCTAGCATATAAAGCTCTCCTTTGGTAACTCCCTTGCCAATCATCTTTCTTGTGTCAATATCCTGAAACTTCACATCATTAGGACTAAAGATAACATTGCAATGTAAATCAGTAGTACATCTTTTAACAGATAATAAATTTGATGTGAATTCAGGCATATAGAAAGCTCTAGACTCTTTATCAAACAGATTTAGATTTCCTATTCCTTTAATTGCAATTCTATCACCATTTGCAATCATCACATTTCCACAAGCAGGTTCTATATCCTTAATGAGACTAGTGTCACTAATCATGTGATGAGATGCACCTGAATCTACAATCAAAGGTTTTATCACATTTTTAGCAGCAAGTGTTCTAGGCAAATCATTCAAGCTGTTTAGACATCTAGATGCATCGTTTATCTCACTGTTATGACTTAGATAACCATGAGTCCTATCTATGTAAGATGCAGCAAGAGAGTATCCTAGACGAGTGTTCATACAGTTACCATTCTCCTTGAGAGCTTTGATAAGGGCATCAATGTCTGATCTCCTTATCATCTCACCATCAGTGCTCTTCCCCGGAGTGTGCTGAGTGGTTAAGGCCTTCCCTACACCTTCTCGCATTGCCTGTCCAGCTCCGGATGTTCCAGCTTCACTAGCTCCATCAGACAGATGCGCCCTTGCTTCTCTATCCCTCATGAACTTGGTAGGCTTGAGGTGGGGGTGTAGGATCCAGCACTGGCTCCTCTTATGGCCCTGCTTCTTGCAATGATCACACTTCCCTCCAAACTTTCCTTCCTCAGTCCTGTATGCCGCTTTGTTTGCTTGGACAGCATCAGCTTGATTCGCGAGTGTAAGCTCCCCCTTCCCTCCAAACAACCCAACTGATCCCTCCTCTCTTTGTATCTGAGCGCATACATCTTCAAGGGAAGGAAGCTTTGGTGATCTCAAAATGTATTTGATGAGGTCATTAAAGACCGGATTCAAGGTGAGCAGCAAACAGAACACTTGATCCTGCTCTCTTCTCTCCATGAGAACATCTTGATCAGTGGTGTTAGGCCTCAGCATCTCTAGCTCAGACCATAAGGCTCTGAACTTTCCCAAGTGTTTAGTAAACTCCACCTCCTCTTGCACAAGAGTGTTGATTGATCTCTTCAACTCAAACACACGGCTCAGATTAGAGATGTTACCGTAGACCTTTTGGAGTGTATCCCACACGTCCTTTGGCGTCTCACAATAGCTGTAGGCTTCCAGGATTGAAGCTTCAAGTGACCCATGTAGTACCGTAAGCACCTTCAAGTCATCTTGATCCCACTTCTCTTGATCTACCACCATCAGCTCTTGACCGCCTTCTCCTTCTTTAGCAACTGGTCTCGGAGCTCCATCTGAGATATGGCTCCATAAACCCTTGCTCCCAACTGCCGCTTTCACCAAGCAAGACCACAACAGGTAGTTAGTACCACCCTTCAACGTAACAGCAACCGAGAGAGCCTTGCTCTTGCTTTCTTCCATTCCAAATGCTTAAGAACAACCGTAAATGAGATGAAGCTGAAGATTACTGAGATTAGAAACCAGGAAATGGGTAACCTGGCTCTGATACCATATAAGATTAAGAGAATGAAATGATTTAGAGAAGATTAAGGAACATAATGAGAGATTATGAAAAGATTAGACTAGAATCATGCTTAAGAGAGTATGAACTTAGAGAGATAAACTCAGAACTGTATGTTTATAATTAAATGACCAGAGTTACAATATATAGGATGAGATCATAAGGGTTTTCGAAATCAAAGGGCTAAGCTAAGCATGTGAAGTCAACAAGGAGAGGATAAGCCTTCTTTGGACCGGCCAATCAGCTTCCCCACATGCTTGGAGTATCTAGCATCTTGGACCAAGATGCTCTTGCCTTTCCAGCTGTGCCAGCCTGTCAAGCTGCGCCTCTTCTTATCCTCCAACGGTGTTATCCATCAGCCAAAGCCTCTTCTTTCCACATGAGTTACCCGGATAACTCTTTGTGACCGTGGTCGAGGTTTCACTTGTCCTAATGTGTACGGACGTATGGCCTTGTACGGCTTTGTACGGTCAGGCCAATGTGAACCTCTCCCATCACACCAATGCTTAACATACTCTCTTCAGTCTTAACCCCTTTGTGCTTCACACCTGTATACTCAACTCTTCAACAATAGGAGTTGGCATGAAGAAGTTATCCCACTTTAAAATCAGTTGATTCCAGTTTCCCAGTTTGGTAATAGAACAGCTTCGTCGTCGTTCCAAACAAACCACGATGAATCACTTTGTAAGAAGCTTGATTTGGATACATAAAGTGGTGGAGAATCACCAGGAAGTTGAATAAATCTCATAGGAGTTGGGATGAAGAAGTTATCCCACTTTCAAATCAGGTGATTCCAGTTTCCCAGTTTGGGAATAGCACAGCTTCTTCGTCGTTCTAATCAAATTAGGATGAATCACTTTGTAAGAAGCTTGATTTGGACACATAAAGTGGTGGAGAATCACCAGGAAGTTGAATAAATCTCATAGGAGTTGGCATGAAGAAGTTATCCCACTTTCAAATCAGGTGATTCCAGTTTCCCAGTTTGGGAATAGCACAGCTTCTTCGTCGTTCCAATCAAACCAGGATGAATCTCTTTGTAAGAAGCTTGATTTGGATACATAAAGTGGTGGAGAATCACCAGGAAGTTGAATAAATCTCATAGGAGTATGCATGAAGAAGTTATCCCACTTTCAAATCAGGTGATTCCAGTTTTCCAGTTTGGGAATAGCACAGCTTCTTCGTCGTTCCAATCAAACCAGGATGAATCTCTTTGTAAGAAGCTTGATTTGGATACATAAAGTGGTGGAGAATCACCAGGAAGTTGAATAAATCTCATAGGAGTTGGGATGAAGAAGTTATCCCACTTTCAAATCAGGTGATTCCAGTTTTCCAGTTTGGGAATAGCAAGCTTCTTCGTCGTTCCAATCAAACCAGGATGAATCACTTTGTAGAAGCTTGATTTGGATACATAAAGTGGTGGAGAATCACCAGGAAGTTGAATAAATCTCATAGGAGTTGGCATGAAGAAGTTATCCCACTTTCAAATCAGGTGATTCCAGTTTCCCAGTTTGGGAATAGCACAGCTTCTTCGTCGTTCCAATCAAACCAGGATGAATCTCTTTGTAAGAAGCTTGATTTGGATACATAAAGTGGTGGAGAATCACCAGGAAGTTGAATAAATCTCATAGGAGTTGGGATGAAGAAGTTATCCCACTTTCAAATCAGGTGATTCCAGTTTCCCAGTTTGGGAATAGCACAGCTTCTTCGTCGTTCCAATCAAACCAGGATGAATCACTTTGTAAGAAGCTTGATTTGGATACATAAAGTGGTGGAGAATCACCAGGAAGTTGAATAAATCTCATAGGAGTTGGGATGAAGAAGTTATCCCACTTTCAAATCAGGTGATTCCAGTTTCCCAGTTTGGGAATAGCACAGCTTCTTCGTCGTTCCAATCAAACCAGGATGAATCTCTTTGTAAGAAGCTTGATTTGGATACATAAAGTGGGTGAGAATCACCAGGAAGTTGAATAAATCTCATAGGAGTTGGCATGAAGAAGTTATCCCACTTTCAAATCAGGTGATTCCAGTTTCCCAGTTTGGGAATAGCACAGCTTCTTCGTCGTTCCAATCAAACCAGGATGAATAACTTTTTGAGAAGCTTGATTTGGATACATAAAGTGGTGGAGAATCACCAGGAAGTTGAATAAATCTCATAGGAGTTGGGATGAAGAAGTTATCCCACTTTCAAATCAGGTGATTCCAGTTTCCCAGTTTGGGAATAGCACAGCTTCTTCGTCGTTCCAATCAAAACAGGATGAATCTCTTTGTAAGAAGCTTGATTTGGATACATAAAGTGGTGGAGAATCACCAGGAAGTTGAATAAATCTCATAGGAGTTGGCATGAAGAAGTTATCCCACTTTCAAATCAGGTGATTCCAGTTTCCCAGTTTGGGAATAGCACAGCTTCTTCGTCGTTCCAATCAAACCAGGATGAATATCTTTGTAAGAAGCTTGATTTGGATACATAAAGTGGTGGAGAATCACCAGGAAGTTGAATAAATCTCATAGGAGTTGGGATGAAGAAGTTATCCCACTTTCAAATCAGGTGATTCCAGTTTCCCAGTTTGGGAATAGCACAGCTTCTTCGTCGTTCCAATCAAACCAGGATGAATCACTTTGTAAGAAGCTTGATTTGGATACATAAAGTGGTGGAGAATCACCAGGAAGTTGAATAAATCTCATAGGAGTTGGCATGAAGAAGTTATCCCACTTTCAAATCAGGTGATTCCAGTTTCCCAGTTTGGGAATAGCACAGCTTCTTCGTCGTTCCAATCAAACCAGGATGAATCTCTTTGTAAGAAGCTTGATTTGGATACATAAAGTGGTGGAGAATCACCAGGAAGTTGAATAAATCTCATAGGAGTTGGCATGAAGAAGTTATCCCACTTTCAAATCAGGTGATTCCAGTTTTCCAGTTTGGGAATAGCACAGCTTCTTCGTCGTTCCAATCAAACCAGGATGAATCTCTTTGTAAGAAGCTTGATTTGGATACATAAAGTGGTGGAGAATCACCAGGAAGTTGAATAAATCTCATAGGAGTTGGGATGAAGAAGTTATCCCACTTTCAAATCAGGTGATTCCAGTTTCCCAGTTTGGGAATAGCACAGCTTCTTCGTCGTTCCAATCAAACCAGGATGAATCACTTTGTAAGAAGCTTGATTTGGATACATAAAGTGGTGGAGAATCACCAGGAAGTTGAATAAATCTCATAGGAGTTGGGATGAAGAAGTTATCCCACTTTCAAATCAGGTGATTCCAGTTTCCCAGTTTGGGAATAGCACAGCTTCTTCGTCGTTCCAATCAAAACAGGATGAATCACTTTGTAAGAAGCTTGATTTGGATACATAAAGTGGTGGAGAATCACCAGGAAGTTGAATAAATCTCATAGGAGTTGGGATGAAGAAGTTATCCCACTTTCAAATCAGGTGATTCCAGTTTCCCAGTTTGGGAATAGCACAGCTTCTTCGTCGTTCCAATCAAACCAGGATGAATCTCTTTGTAAGAAGCTTGATTTGGATACATAAAGTGGTGGAGAATCACCAGGAAGTTGAATAAATCTCATAGGAGTTGGCATGAAGAAGTTATCCCACTTTCAAATCAGGTGATTCCAGTTTCCCAGTTTGGGAATAGCACAGCTTCTTCGTCGTTCCAATCAAACCAGGATGAATCACTTTTTGAGAAGCTTGATTTGGATACATAAAGTGGTGGAGAATCACCAGGAAGTTGAATAAATCTCATAGGAGTTGGGATGAAGAAGTTATCCCACTTTCAAATCAGGTGATTCCAGTTTCCCAGTTTGGGAATAGCACAGCTTCTTCGTCGTTCCAATCAAACCAGGATGAATCTCTTTGTAAGAAGCTTGATTTGGATACATAAAGTGGTGGAGAATCACCAGGAAGTTGAATAAATCTCATAGGAGTTGGCATGAAGAAGTTATCCCACTTTCAAATCAGGTGATTCCAGTTTCCCAGTTTGGGAATAGCACAGCTTCTTCGTCGTTCCAATCAAACCAGGATGAAACTTTTTGAGAAGCTTGATTTGGATACATAAAGTGGTGGAGAATCACCAGGAAGTTGAATAAATCTCATAGGAGTTGGGATGAAGAAGTTATCCCACTTTCAAATCAGGTGATTCCAGTTTCCCAGTTTGGGAATAGCACAGCTTCTTCGTCGTTCCAATCAAACCAGGATGAATCTCTTTGTAAGAAGCTTGATTTGGATACATAAAGTGGTGGAGAATCACCAGGAAGTTGAATAAATCTCATAGGAGTTGGCATGAAGAAGTTATCCCACTTTCAAATCAGGTGATTCCAGTTTCCCAGTTTGGGAATAGCACAGCTTCTTCGTCGTTCCAATCAAACCAGGATGAATCTCTTTGTAAGAAGCTTGATTTGGATACATAAAGTGGTGGAGAATCACCAGGAAGTTGAATAAATCTCATAGGAGTTGGCATGAAGAAGTTATCCCACTTTCAAATCAGGTGATTCCAGTTTCCCAGTTTGGGAATAGCACAGCTTCTTCGTCGTTCCAATCAAACCAGGATGAATCACTTTGTAAGAAGCTTGATTTGGATACATAAAGTGGTGGAGAATCACCAGGAAGTTGAATAAATCTCATAGGAGTTGGCATGAAGAAGTTATCCCACTTTCAAATCAGGTGATTCCAGTTTCCCAGTTTGGGAATAGCACAGCTTCTTCGTCGTTCCAATCAAACCAGGATGAATCACTTTGTAAGAAGCTTGATTTGGATACATAAAGTGGTGGAGAATCACCAGGAAGTTGAATAAATCTCATAGGAGTTGGCATGAAGAAGTTATCCCACTTTCAAATCAGGTGATTCCAGTTTCCCAGTTTGGGAATAGCACAGCTTCTTCGTCGTTCCAATCAAACCAGGATGAATCTCTTTGTAAGAAGCTTGATTTGGATACATAAAGTGGTGGAGAATCACCAGGAAGTTGAATAAATCTCATAGGAGTTGCATGAAGAAGTTATCCCACTTTCAAATCAGGTGATTCCAGTTTCCCAGTTTGGGAATAGCACAGCTTCTTCGTCGTTCCAATCAAACCAGGATGAATCTCTTTGTAAGAAGCTTGATTTGGATACATAAAGTGGTGGAGAATCACCAGGAAGTTGAATAAATCTCATAGGAGTTGGGATGAAGAAGTTATCCCACTTTCAAATCAGGTGATTCCAGTTTCCCAGTTTGGGAATAGCACAGCTTCTTCGTCGTTCCAATCAAACCAGGATGAATCACTTTGTAAGAAGCTTGATTTGGATACATAAAGTGGTGGAGAATCACCAGGAAGTTGAATAAATCTCATAGGAGTTGGCATGAAGAAGTTATCCCACTTTCAAATCAGGTGATTCCAGTTTCCCAGTTTGGGAATAGCACAGCTTCTTCGTCGTTCCAATCAAACCAGGATGAATCTCTTTGTAAGAAGCTTGATTTGGATACATAAAGTGGTGGAGAATCACCAGGAAGTTGAATAAATCTCATAGGAGTTGGGATGAAGAAGTTATCCCACTTTCAAATCAGGTGATTCCAGTTTCCCAGTTTGGGAATAGCACAGCTTCTTCGTCGTTCCAATCAAACCAGGATGAATCACTTTGTAAGAAGCTTGATTTGGATACATAAAGTGGTGGAGAATCACCAGGAAGTTGAATAAATCTCATAGGAGTTGGGATGAAGAAGTTATCCCACTTTCAAATCAGGTGATTCCAGTTTCCCAGTTTGGGAATAGCACAGCTTCTTCGTCGTTCCAATCAAACCAGGATGAATCTCTTTGTAAGAAGCTTGATTTGGATACATAAAGTGGTGGAGAATCACCAGGAAGTTGAATAAATCTCATAGGAGTTGGCATGAAGAAGTTATCCCACTTTCAAATCAGGTGATTCCAGTTTCCCAGTTTGGGAATAGCACAGCTTCTTCGTCGTTCCAATCAAACCAGGATGAATCACTTTGAGAAGCTTGATTTGGATACATAAAGTGGTGGAGAATCACCAGGAAGTTGAATAAATCTCATAGGAGTTGGGATGAAGAAGTTATCCCACTTTCAAATCAGGTGATTCCAGTTTCCCAGTTTGGGAATAGCACAGCTTCTTCGTCGTTCCAATCAAACCAGGATGAATCTCTTTGTAAGAAGCTTGATTTGGATACATAAAGTGGTGGAGAATCACCAGGAAGTTGAATAAATCTCATAGGAGTTGGGATGAAGAAGTTATCCCACTTTCAAATCAGGTGATTCCAGTTTCCCAGTTTGGGAATAGCACAGCTTCTTCGTCGTTCCAATCAAACCAGGATGAATCTCTTTGTAAGAAGCTTGATTTGGATACATAAAGTGGTGGAGAATCACCAGGAAGTTGAATAAATCTCATAGGAGTTGGCATGAAGAAGTTATCCCACTTTCAAATCAGGTGATTCCAGTTTCCCAGTTTGGGAATAGCACAGCTTCTTCGTCGTTCCAATCAAACCAGGATGAATATCTTTGTAAGAAGCTTGATTTGGATACATAAAGTGGTGGAGAATCACCAGGAAGTTGAATAAATCTCATAGGAGTTGGCATGAAGAAGTTATCCCACTTTCAAATCAGGTGATTCCAGTTTCCCAGTTTGGGAATAGCACAGCTTCTTCGTCGTTCCAATCAAACCAGGATGAATCTCTTTGTAAGAAGCTTGATTTGGATACATAAAGTGGTGGAGAATCACCAGGAAGTTGAATAAATCTCATAGGAGTTGGCATGAAGAAGTTATCCCACTTTCAAATCAGGTGATTCCAGTTTCCAGTTTGGGAATAGCACAGCTTCTTCGTCGTTCCAATCAAACCAGGATGAATCTCTTTGTAAGAAGCTTGATTTGGATACATAAAGTGGTGGAGAATCACCAGGAAGTTGAATAAATCTCATAGGAGTTGGCATGAAGAAGTTATCCCACTTTCAAATCAGGTGATTCCAGTTTCCCAGTTTGGGAATAGCACAGCTTCTTCGTCGTTCCAATCAAACCAGGATGAATCTCTTTGTAAGAAGCTTGATTTGGATACATAAAGTGGTGGAGAATCACCAGGAAGTTGAATAAATCTCATAGGAGTTGGGATGAAGAAGTTATCCCACTTTCAAATCAGGTGATTCCAGTTTCCCAGTTTGGGAATAGCACAGCTTCTTCGTCGTTCCAATCAAACCAGGATGAATCACTTTGTAAGAAGCTTGATTTGGATACATAAAGTGGTGGAGAATCACCAGGAAGTTGAATAAATCTCATAGGAGTTGGGATGAAGAAGTTATCCCACTTTCAAATCAGGTGATTCCAGTTTCCCAGTTTGGGAATAGCACAGCTTCTTCGTCGTTCCAATCAAACCAGGATGAATCTCTTTGTAAGAAGCTTGATTTGGATACATAAAGTGGTGGAGAATCACCAGGAAGTTGAATAAATCTCATAGGAGTTGGCATGAAGAAGTTATCCCACTTTCAAATCAGGTGATTCCAGTTTCCCAGTTTGGGAATAGCACAGCTTCTTCGTCGTTCCAATCAAACCAGGATGAATCTCTTTGTAAGAAGCTTGATTTGGATACATAAAGTGGTGGAGAATCACCAGGAAGTTGAATAAATCTCATAGGAGTTGGCATGAAGAAGTTATCCCACTTTCAAATCAGGTGATTCCAGTTTCCCAGTTTGGGAATAGCACAGCTTCTTCGTCGTTCCAATCAAACCAGGATGAATCACTTTGTAAGAAGCTTGATTTGGATACATAAAGTGGTGGAGAATCACCAGGAAGTTGAATAAATCTCATAGGAGTTGGCATGAAGAAGTTATCCCACTTTCAAATCAGGTGATTCCAGTTTCCCAGTTTGGGAATAGCACAGCTTCTTCGTCGTTCCAATCAAACCAGGATGAATCTCTTTGTAAGAAGCTTGATTTGGATACATAAAGTGGTGGAGAATCACCAGGAAGTTGAATAAATCTCATAGGAGTTGGCATGAAGAAGTTATCCCACTTTCAAATCAGGTGATTCCAGTTTCCCAGTTTGGGAATAGCACAGCTTCTTCGTCGTTCCAATCAAACCAGGATGAATCACTTTGTAAGAAGCTTGATTTGGATACATAAAGTGGTGGAGAATCACCAGGAAGTTGAATAAATCTCATAGGAGTTGGCATGAAGAAGTTATCCCACTTTCAAATCAGGTGATTCCAGTTTCCCAGTTTGGGAATAGCACAGCTTCTTCGTCGTTCCAATCAAACCAGGATGAATCTCTTTGTAAGAAGCTTGATTTGGATACATAAAGTGGTGGAGAATCACCAGGAAGTTGAATAAATCTCATAGGAGTTGGCATGAAGAAGTTATCCCACTTTCAAATCAGGTGATTCCAGTTTCCCAGTTTGGGAATAGCACAGCTTCTTCGTCGTTCCAATCAAACCAGGATGAATCTCTTTGTAAGAAGCTTGATTTGGATACATAAAGTGGTGGAGAATCACCAGGAAGTTGAATAAATCTCATAGGAGTTGGGATGAAGAAGTTATCCCACTTTCAAATCAGGTGATTCCAGTTTCCCAGTTTGGGAATAGCACAGCTTCTTCGTCGTTCCAATCAAACCAGGATGAATCACTTTGTAAGAAGCTTGATTTGGATACATAAAGTGGTGGAGAATCACCAGGAAGTTGAATAAATCTCATAGGAGTTGGGATGAAGAAGTTATCCCACTTTCAAATCAGGTGATTCCAGTTTCCCAGTTTGGGAATAGCACAGCTTCTTCGTCGTTCCAATCAAACCAGGATGAATCTCTTTGTAAGAAGCTTGATTTGGATACATAAAGTGGTGGAGAATCACCAGGAAGTTGAATAAATCTCATAGGAGTTGGCATGAAGAAGTTATCCCACTTTCAAATCAGGTGATTCCAGTTTCCCAGTTTGGGAATAGCACAGCTTCTTCGTCGTTCCAATCAAACCAGGATGAATCACTTTTGAGAAGCTTGATTTGGATACATAAAGTGGTGGAGAATCACCAGGAAGTTGAATAAATCTCATAGGAGTTGGGATGAAGAAGTTATCCCACTTTCAAATCAGGTGATTCCAGTTTCCCAGTTTGGGAATAGCACAGCTTCTTCGTCGTTCCAATCAAACCAGGATGAATCTCTTTGTAAGAAGCTTGATTTGGATACATAAAGTGGTGGAGAATCACCAGGAAGTTGAATAAATCTCATAGGAGTTGGATGAAGAAGTTATCCCACTTTCAAATCAGGTGATTCCAGTTTCCCAGTTTGGGAATAGCACAGCTTCTTCGTCGTTCCAATCAAACCAGGATGAATCTCTTTGTAAGAAGCTTGATTTGGATACATAAAGTGGTGGAGAATCACCAGGAAGTTGAATAAATCTCATAGGAGTTGGGATGAAGAAGTTATCCCACTTTCAAATCAGGTGATTCCAGTTTCCCAGTTTGGGAATAGCACAGCTTCTTCGTCGTTCCAATCAAACCAGGATGAATCACTTTGTAAGAAGCTTGATTTGGATACATAAAGTGGTGGAGAATCACCAGGAAGTTGAATAAATCTCATAGGAGTTGGCATGAAGAAGTTATCCCACTTTCAAATCAGGTGATTCCAGTTTCCCAGTTTGGGAATAGCACAGCTTCTTCGTCGTTCCAATCAAACCAGGATGAATCTCTTTGTAAGAAGCTTGATTTGGATACATAAAGTGGTGGAGAATCACCAGGAAGTTGAATAAATCTCATAGGAGTTGGCATGAAGAAGTTATCCCACTTTCAAATCAGGTGATTCCAGTTTCCCAGTTTGGGAATAGCACAGCTTCTTCGTCGTTCCAATCAAACCAGGATGAATCTCCTTGTAAGAAGCTTGATTTGGATACATAAAGTGGTGGAGAATCACCAGGAAGTTGAATAAATCTCATAGGAGTTGGCATGAAGAAGTTATCCCACTTTCAAATCAGGTGATTCCAGTTTCCCAGTTTGGGAATAGCACAGCTTCTTCGTCGTTCCAATCAAACCAGGATGAATCTCTTTGTAAGAAGCTTGATTTGGATACATAAAGTGGTGGAGAATCACCAGGAAGTTGAATAAATCTCATAGGAGTTGGCATGAAGAAGTTATCCCACTTTCAAATCAGGTGATTCCAGTTTCCCAGTTTGGGAATAGCACAGCTTCTTCGTCGTTCCAATCAAACCAGGATGAATCTCTTTGTAAGAAGCTTGATTTGGATACATAAAGTGGTGGAGAATCACCAGGAAGTTGAATAAATCTCATAGGAGTTGGCATGAAGAAGTTATCCCACTTTCAAATCAGGTGATTCCAGTTTCCCAGTTTGGGAATAGCACAGCTTCTTCGTCGTTCCAATCAAACCAGGATGAATCTCTTTGTAAGAAGCTTGATTTGGATACATAAAGTGGTGGAGAATCACCAGGAAGTTGAATAAATCTCATAGGAGTTGGCATGAAGAAGTTATCCCACTTTCAAATCAGGTGATTCCAGTTTCCCAGTTTGGGAATAGCACAGCTTCTTCGTCGTTCCAATCAAACCAGGATGAATCTCTTTGTAAGAAGCTTGATTTGGATACATAAAGTGGTGGAGAATCACCAGGAAGTTGAATAAATCTCATAGGAGTTGGCATGAAGAAGTTATCCCACTTTCAAATCAGGTGATTCCAGTTTCCCAGTTTGGGAATAGCACAGCTTCTTCGTCGTTCCAATCAAACCAGTATTGAGATGAAGACCAAAGAGGCTGAGACAGTAACTTTAGAGTTTTACTGTGGTAACTTTATTTTAACCACAGTAACTACTTGGGGAAGTTATCTGATGGGATGAGAAGGTAACTTAGTGAAGAGAAGAGAGGAAACTCGACCAAAGAGGATAAGGAAGGATAAGGAAGCACTTTGACAGCCTGTATGATGCTGGAAAGGAGAGGATGCTTTTACACTAGTGCAAGCATGTGAGAAAGCACAGCCAAGTGATTCAAAAGGAGTTCCAGCCTGTCCTTTGACTCCACATGCTTATGGATTTCGAAATTCACTTAATCAGCCTTATCTCTTCTTATATATCTTGTATCTGATACATTAAATCAATTAATGGAGTTTTGAGCCTCTCTCTCTCTATTCTCTCTCTATTCTCTAAAATCTCTTAATCTCTTTGGTACTTTTATCTGATTATCTCTGATTATTTGAATCATACTCTTAAAACACAAAAGTGTTTATGGTATCAGAGCCAGGTTGCTTAAAAGGGGAGAGTGTGATTTCTTTTTCATAAAAATCTTGAGTGTTCTTGAGTGTTCTTGAGTGTTCTTGGTGTTCTTGAGTTCTGGTCTTTATTATCTGAGTGGTGTGAGATATTCTGATGGAATCAAACGATCTCAACATGGAAATGAAGCACAGATCTAGTACAACCATGAAGACTGAAGAGGAGAGGCATGGCGAGTGGTCAAGGTGGGCCAAAAGAGCTTTGGAAAGCTGTGGGTTATGGAGCAGTCATGGAAAGGAGAAGCCTTTACAAGAAATGACTGCAAATGAAGGTCAGGCGTGGAGCCTGAGGTCTGAAGAAAGAGCTGTTCAAGGAAACCACACAAGATGTGAGATTGGAGCAGTTTGTGGGAGTAGATCTGCACTGAAGAAGGTCTGTGAGGTCAAGGGAACTCGCAGCAGTCTTAAAAGAGGAGCAGAAGAACTTCATCAGCTTGTGGGAAAGCTGAAATACCTGTGGAAGGAGTTGAGTGTCTTGAGAACAAAGGCATCAGACCCGGAGATGATACAGAAGAGGATGGAGCAAGATGTAGTCTTGAGTCTTCTAGTCAGCTTAAACTCATCTTATGGTCAGCTGAGTATGCAAATGATCAAAGGTGAAGAGCAAGCAGATGTGGATGGGTTGTGTGACTTGATTCAAGCAGCGTATGATGTTCATGAGAAGAACAAGAAGCGGATCAAGAGGAGGAATGGTACAAAGTGTAAGAGGGCAAGCCTGAGGAGGTTGTCCAAGATATGGATCCGAGGAAGAAAGACTAGGATGAAGAGGAGACAACTTGAGGTGGAACTGAAAGTGATCAAGGAGATTCAGCAACTGATGGTGATGGGAGAATGCTCCTACTCAGCATACATGGGAGAAACAGTAGGAGACAGTGCGGATATGAGAGGAATGGATACCAAGAGGGCAGATGAGTGTGTGACAAAGAAGGAATGGGATGAGTTGATTAAGCATGTGTATGCTTTGGCTACGACCCGGAGTCTGGGTGCTCCTGCCAAAGCATCCACATCTAAACCCATCATCATTGACTCTGGAGCAACACACCACATGATCAGTGACAAGAGACTAATCAGTGAGGTTAAAGCAGCAACAGGGAGTGTCATGATAGCCAATGGTACCAGGATCCCAATAGAAGGAGTGGGAAACCTCAAGCTGTTTGAGAAGAACTCCACTGCCTTCTACCTACCTCAGTTTACATCCAATCTAATCTCAGTTAAGAAGGCTACAGTTGATCTGGATTGTCAAGTGGTTTTCAGACCAAATGAAGTTGAGTTCCAGGATTTGAAGACTGGAAGGGTTATTGGCAGAGGAGACAGCAAGCATCAGCTCTATCATCTCCAAACAACTGAAGCGCCTAGTCCTGTGGGGTCTGTGTGTTTAAGCAGCACAACGGATAGGTGTGATAATCTCACATGGCATGCAAGGCTGGGACATCCTCATGCCAAGGCAATTGAACTGATTCTACCAAGTATGGCGTTCAATCACTTGGAGTGTGAAGCTTGTATACTTGGAAAGCACTGTAGGACTGTCTTCACAACATCAGAAACCAGATATGAGAATTGCTTTGATCTGGTGCATTCAGACGTGTGGACAGCTCCCTGTATGTCTAGAGACAGCCATAAGTACTTTGTGACATTCATTGATGAGAAGTCAAAGTACACATGGATCACCATGATTCCCTCCAAAGACAGAGTCCTAGAAGCCTTCATGAACTTCCAAGCATATGTTACCAACCAGTACAATGCCACTGTGAAGATTCTGAGGTCTGATAATGGAGGAGAATACACTAGCAATGCTTTCAAGAGTCATCTTGCAAAGCATGGGATTGTGCAACAAACTAGCTGTCCTTACACACCACAACAAAATGGGGTGGCTGAGAGGAAGAACAGACATTTGATGGAGGTTGCGAGATCAATAATGTTCCACATGAATGTCCCTAAGAGGTTTTGGAGTGATGCTGTTCAGACCGCTTGCTATCTCATCAATAGAGTGCCAACCCGTGTCTTGAAGAAACTGTCTCCCTTTGAAGTATTGAACAAGACCAAGCCACACATTGATCATTTGAGAGTTTTTGGATGCTTATGTTATGTGATGATTCCCGGAGAAAGAAGGAACAAGCTAGAAGCAAAGAGTACTAAAGCTATGTTCATTGGGTACTCAATCACTCAGAAAGGCTACAAATGTTATGATCCAATAACCAGGAGGGTTATGGTGTCTAGAGAAGTGAAGTTTGTTGAGTCTAAAGGGTATTATGAGGAGAAGAAATGGGAAGACCTAGAGGATCTGTCCCGAGCTCCATCAGAGAAGGCAACAACATTGAGAGTGTTGTTGGAGAGGCTAGGGATAGGATTATCCCAAGATCAGGAACCAGGAAGAACATGCCCTTCTAATCAAGCTGGAGAAGCTGGAGGAACAACCCCTCTTGATCATGAGAGGGGGAATGGATCTGAATCAGGGGAGCAGGAGCATAACCAAGAGGATTCAGGTCAGCATGATCAGGAGGAGACACAGGAAGTAGAGAATGTTGCTCAGTCTAGTGGAGATGAGCAAGGAGAACCTACTGGTTTAAGAGAGGAAGCACAAGAGAATGTTCAGGCTGAAGAACAGGTTGAGACCTTGCGGAGGAGCACAAGGATAAGGAGGGATCCTTCCAACTGGGTAAACACGAGAGTGTACTACAATGCCCAGGCTGTGGAGCATCCCTCTCAAGCTGTGTGTTCCTTTGCTGAGTTTCCAGAGGAGCATCATGCCTTTATGATTAGTCTGGATGAGAGCTATATACCAAGGACATATGAAGAAGCTATGCTAGACAAGGAATGGAAAGAATCAGTGGGAGCTGAAGCAGGTGCTATGATCAAAAATGATACATGGTATGAGAGTGAGCTGCCTAAGGGAAAGAGGGCTGTATCTAGTAGATGGATCTTCACAATCAAGTATCTAGCAAATGGACAGATTGATAGGAAGAAGACCAGATTGGTTGCAAGAGGATTTACACAGACCTATGGAGAGGATTACATTGATACCTTTGCACCAGTAGCTAAGCTACATACAGTTCGGATTGTGTTGTCTATTGCAACAAACTTGGAGTGGGATTTGTGGCAGATGGATGTGAAGAATGCTTTCCTGCAAGGTGAGCTAGAAGATGAGGTATATATGCTTCCACCTCCTGGTCTTGAACATCTAGTGAAGCCAGGAAATGTCTTGAGATTGAAGAAGGCTATATATGGGCTGAAGCAGTCTCCTAGAGCTTGGTACAGAAAGCTTAGTACAACTCTCAATGGGAGAGGGTTCAGGAAGTCTGAACTAGATCATACACTCTTCACACTGGTTGGACCATCAGGGATCATAGTAATTTTGGTGTATGTGGATGATTTGATTATCACAGGGAGTGATAAGGCTGGGATTAAAGCCACAAAAGAGTTTCTCAAGTCTGTGTTTGATATTAAAGACTTGGGAGAGATGAAGTATTTTTTGGGGATTGAGATATGCAGATCTAAGGAGGGTTTGTTTATGTCTCAAAGGAAGTACACTATGGATATGCTGAAGGAGACTGATGTGCTTGGAGGAAAGATAGCTAAGACACCTCTTGAGGAAGGGTATAAGGTCTTGCGTGAGGGGGAGGTTGAAGAGAACCAGTTGTTTGAGGATGCTAAGCTGTATAGAAGGATGGTGGGTAAGCTGATCTACTTGACTATCACCAGACCTGATATATGCTTTGCTGTGAATCAAGTGAGCCAACATATGCAGGCGCCAAAGGTACATCACTGGAAGATGGTTGATAGGATACTGAGGTATTTGAGTGGCTCGCATGGACAAGGAGTTTGGATGGGTTGCAATGGCAGTACAGAAGTGGTTGGGTATTGTGATGCTGATTGGGCAGGAGATAGAGTGGAGAGGAGATCAACTACTGGGTATTGTACATTCATTGGAGGGAACTTGGTTACTTGGAAGAGTAAGAAGCAGAAGGTCATCTCCTGTTCAAGTGCTGAAGCTGAGTATAGAGCTATGTTGAAGCTTACAAATGAGTTGGTGTGGATCAAGGGTATTTTGAAGCACTTGGAGATCGAGCAGACCACACCTATGACAATGCATTGTGACAATCAAGCAGCTATCCACATTGCCTCCAATTCAGTGTTTCATGAGAGAACAAAACACATAGAAGTGGATTGTCATAAGGTGAGGCAAATGATTATCTTGGGAGTGATTCTGCCATGCTATACAAGAAGTGAAGATCAGCTTGCAGATGTGTTTACTAAGGCAGCGAGATTAAAGACAATGGAGTCCATACTATCAAGGCTTGGACTCATTGATCTTACTCCTGTAAGTCAAAGAACACGTTTTTTGTGTTGGCCGGTGATGGACGGTGAACTTGGACGGTGAAGGAAGTGGTTTTGTCAACAATTGTGTCCACCTACTCCTCAAGCCCTTCCTATAAATATACAAGCTTCTGGTTTCTGAAACGTATCCCAAACAAGAAAAAACAAGAAAGAAAAGAGAGAGAACGAGAGAAGAGAAGAGAAGAGAAAAAAAAAAAAAAAAAAATTTTCACAAAAAATCTTCTTTAAGAAATTACTCGTAATTTCTGAGTGTATTTGGGATCGGGGTGTGAGTTGTGAGCTTGTAAAAATTCCCTGGTTAATAATAAAAGATCTGTAGCAGGTCCGGAGACGTAGGCATAATTGGCCGAACTCCGTTAACAATTTGGTGTGTGTGCCTTCTTTCCCGCTCCCATAAATTCTGGCTTTCCGCAAAATTTGACCGCGTATTTCCTAACAACTGGTATCAGAGCCTGAGTTACGGTGATCGGTCAAATTTTTTGCGGGGTTACTATTCACGTGAACAGTACTTCGTGAATAGTGAATTTTGTCGGTAACATCGGTTTGTCGACGGAGGTGTTCTAATACACGGTGGTTCCAGAAACGATGGGAGGCGAAGACGGTTTGGCGCACAGTATCGGGAAATTTGACGGTACAGATTATGCATTTTGGAGAATGCAAATTGAAGATTATTTGTACGGAAAGAAGCTTCATCAACCGCTGAGCAAGAAGCCTGAGAAGATGGATCAGGATGAGTGGGAGCTCCTTGACAGACAAGTTCTGGGTGTTATAAGGTTAACACTGTCGAAAAACGTTGCTCACAACGTTGCGAAGGAGAAGACCACAGAAGGGCTCATGAAAGTTCTCTCTGATATGTATGAGAAACCTTCGGCAAACAATAAGGTGTTTCTCATGAAGAAACTCTTTCATTTGAAGATGGAAGAAGGTGGCCTGGTTGCCGCACATGTGAACGAGTTCAACACGATTGTCAACCAACTGTCATCGGTTGAAATCGAGTTTGAAGATGAAGTGCGAGCACTGATTTTGTTGGCATCTCTGCCAAATAGTTGGGAGCCAATGAGGGCAGCGGTTAGTAATTCTGTGGGTACTCAAAAGCTCAAATTCAATGATGTTAGAGATCGTATCCTTGCTGAGGAAGTTCGAAGGATAGACTCTGGGGAGGCATCAACGAGCTCTGCTTTCAACGTGGAAAACAGAGGGAGAAACCCAGATAGAAATAACCGAAGTAATGGCAGATCGAAGTCAAGGAATGGACGGGGTCAATCCAAATTCAGACAGCCTGCAGAGTGCTGGAATTGTGGAAAGACAGGTCACATCAAGAAGAATTGCCGAGCACCACCGAAGAAGGAAGACAACACTAGAGGCGGAGCCAATGCAGTGACACGTGAAATCGCTGATGCATTGGTAGTGTCTGTTGATTCCCCGAGGAAAATTGAAGCTCGTGATGCAGCTGCAAATACCACCAAAGCGTCAATCCTATGTTGATAGCCCAGTCGATTCATGGGTTCTTGACTCAGGAGCGTCATTCCACACCACACCGCACCATAACATCATGGAAAATTATGTTGCGGGAAATTACGGAAAGGTATATCTTGCTGATGGATTACCTTTGGACATAGTTGGTATTGGAGATATCAACCTGAAGATGTCAGACGGACGTGTGTGGAAGATTACGAAGGTCAGACATGTGCCAAAGTTGATGCGAAATCTGATCTCAGTAGGTCAACTTGATGATACGGGGCACGATGTTAATTTTGGTGGTGGAGCCTGGAGAGTCAAGAAAGGTTCCATGGTGGTGGCTAGAGGTCATAAAAGAGGCACTCTTTATATGACGACGAGTTATCAAGACACTGTTGCTGTTGTCGAGAATGCCAAACAGACCAAGTTGTGGCATTGTAGGTTGGGACACATGAGTGAGAAAGGGATGAAACTCATGGTGGAAAATGGCGCTCTTCCGGATCTGAAGACGGTGGATCATCAGATGTGTGAAAGCTGCATCCTTGGGAAACAGAAACGAGTTAGTTTCTCTAAAGGAGGAAGAGAGCCAAAATCTGAGAAGTTAGAGCTGGTGCACACTGACGTGTGGGGACCCGCTCCTGTTGCATCGCTGGGAGGTTCATACTACTATGTGACCTTTATTGATGACTCCACAAGAAAAGTGTGGGTTTACTTCATGAAGAACAAGCATGAAGTGTTTTCGGTTTTCAAAATTTGGAAAGCCATGGTTGAGATTGAGACGAATCTCAAGTTGAAGTGTCTAAGGTCTGATAATGGTGGTGAGTACATCAGCGGCGAGTTCAAGAGATATTGCGCTGATAATGGGATCAAGATGGAGAAGACTATTCCTGGAACGCCTCAACAGAATGGAATAGCGGAAAGGATGAACCGAACCTTGAATGAGCGTGCAAGGAGCATGAGATTGCACTGTGGATTGCCAAAGACGTTTTGGGCAGATGCAATCAATACCGCAGCCTTCTTAATAAACAGAGGACCGTCTGTACCGTTGGGATTTAAGATCCCTGAAGAAGTTTGGAGCGGAAAGAAAGTAAATCTTTCTTATCTAAAGGTGTTCGGATGCTTAGCTTATGTTCATATTGATGATGCTGCAAGAAGTAAACTCGACTCGAAGTCTAAGAAGTGTTACTTCATCGGTTATGGTAACGTGGAGTTTGGTTACCGGTTTTGGGATGATGAAAATCGGAAGATCATCCGCAGCAAGAATGTTGTGTTCAACGAAGAAGCGTTGTACAAGGATAAGCTAAGAGAAGGCTCGGAGAAGAAAGAGCCTGGAGCTGTTGACTTAGAAGATATCCTGACACCGGAGTTGCCACAGGATACCGCAACAGCAGAAGAAGAAATCTCTCAAGACGAGAGTGGTGAGGCTGAAGAAAGTGATGATTCAGAAGTGGTCCCATATACACCAGTCACGGAGTTACGACGGTCAAGCAGAATCATCAGAAAGCCATCGCTCAACTACATTCTGCTCACAGACAGAGGCGAGCCTGAATGTTATGAGGAAGCTATGCAAGTTGATGAGTCGATCAAGTGGGAGCTTGCAATGAACGACGAGATGGACTCGTTGTTATCCAATCACACGTGGGAGTTAGCAGATTTGCCTAAGGAGAAAAAGGCATTGCATAACAAGTGGGTCTACCGAATAAAAGAAGAACCTGATGGAAGTAAGCGCTATAAAGCGAGGCTTGTTGTGAAGGGATTCCAACAAGATGGTGACCATCATGTAGTCAAGATGGTGACCATCAGAACGGTTCTTGGGCTGGTAGCACAAGAAGATCTGCATCTTCAACAGATGGATGTGAAGACGGCATTTCTTCACGGTGATTTGGATGAGGAAATTTATATGAAGCAACCCGAAGGCTTTGAGATCAAAGGGAAGGAAAGCCTTGTTTGCAAGCTGAATAGGAGTTTGTACGGCTTAAAACAAGCTCCAAGACAGTGGTATAAACGGTTCGACAGCTTTATTAAAGGCGTTGGTTTCTTGAGGTGTGAAGCTGACCACTGTTGTTACTTCAAGACGCTTGAAGAGTCCTACTTGATATTGCTCCTATATGTCGATGACATGCTGATAGTAGGAGCAGACTTGCACGAGATCAATAGCTTGAAGACGAAACTCTCAGAAGAGTTTGCGATGAAAGACCTTGGAGAAGCAAGACAGATTCTAGGGATGAGAATCAGTAGGAGCAAGGAAGGTCTTAAGCTATCACAAGAGGAGTATGTGAAGAAAGTCCTCAAGAGGTTTAACATGGATGACGCGAAGCCAGTTAGTACTCCCCTGGCAAGTCACTTTCGGTTATCCAGAGAACAGTCTCCAAAGACGGAAGACGAGATGGCATGTATGGATAAAGTTCCATATGCTTCTGCTATAGGAAGCCTGATGTACGCGATGATATGTACAAGGCCAGACATTGCACATGCAGTGGGAGTCGTCAGCAGATTTATGAGCAATCCAGGAAAGGAACATTGGGAAGCCGTTAAGTGGATTTTCAGATATCTAAAAGGAAATCCAAGTTTATCGCTATGTTTCACGAAGTCTAAGACGGGATTGCAGGGATATGTTGATGCTGACAATGGAGGTGACGTTGACAGCACGAAGAGCACAACCGGGTATGTCTACACCTTTGGCGGTACTGCAATTTGTTGGGTTTCAAAGTTGCAGAAAATTGTATCTCTATCAAGCTGTGAAGCTGAGTATGTTGCGGTAACGGAGGCAACAAAAGAGATGATATGGCTACAGTCTTTTCTAGAAGAGCTAGGCCATGACCAAGGGAAAGGTGTGTTGTACTGTGACAGTAAAAGTGCCATCGATTTGGCAAAGAATCCGGTTTACCATGCTCGGACGAAGCACATACATCGTCGATATCATTTCATCAGATCAGCGTTAGAAGATGAAATGTTGGTGCTTGAGAAGATCCCAGGAAGCAAGAATCCGGCAGACATGCTGACGAAGGTCGTGCCGTATGATAAGCTGAGGTTGTTTGCAACCTCAGTTGGCTTGTTGGAGTAACAAGCTGGGAATACCTGCTACATTGATCAAGGTGTGAAGACAGATTGAAATCAGTCTTCAAGTGGGAGATTGTAAGTCAAAGAACACGTTTTTTGTGTTGGCCGGTGATGGACGGTGAACTTGGACGGTGAAGGAAGTGGTTTTGTCAACAATTGTGTCCACCTACTCCTCAAGCCCTTCCTATAAATATACAAGCTTCTGGTTTCTGAAACGTATCCCAAACAAGAAAAAACAAGAAAGAAAAGAGAGAGAACAAGAGAAGAGAAGAGAAGAGAAAAAAAAAATATATTTTTTTTTTCACAAAAAATCTTCTTTAAGAAATTACTCGTAATTTCTGAGTGTATTTGGGATCGGGGTGTGAGTTGTGAGCTTGTAAAAATTCCCTGGTTAATAATAAAAGATCTATAGCAGGTCCGGAGACGTAGGCATCATTGGCCGAACTCCGTTAACAATTTGGTGTGTGTGCCTTCTTTCCCGCTCCCATAAATTCTGGCTTTCCGCAAAATTTGACCGCGTATTTCCTAACAACTCCTAGGAGCTGAGCCCCTTAACCATGGAGTCTCCACTCTTTTTCCCTCATCAAGGTTTTATCCCAATGGGTTTTACTTGGTGAGGTTTTTAATGAGGGAGGTCTTCATGGTTTCCAAGCTTGACTTGTTCTACATGGTCAAGCTTGAGGGGGAGTATTGAGATGAAGACCAAGGAGGCTTAGACAGTAACTTTAGAGTTTTACTGTGGTAACTTTATTTTAACCACAGTAACTACTTGGGGAAGTTATCTGATGGGATGAGAAGGTAACTTAGTGAAGAGAAGAGAGGAAACTCGACCAAAGAGGATAAGGAAGGATAAGGGAGCACTTTGACAGCCTGTATGATGCTGGAAAGGAGAGGATGCTTTTACACTAGTGCAAGCATGTGAGAAAGCACAGCCAAGTGATTCAAAAGGAGTTCCAGCCTGTCCTTTGACTCCACATGCTTATGGATTTCGAAATTCACTTAATCAGCCTTATCTCTTCTTATATATCTTGTATCTGATACATTAAATCAATTAATGGAGTTTTGAGCCTCTCTCTCTATATTCTCTCTCTATTCTCTAAAATCTCTTAATCTCTTTGGTACTTTTATCTGATTATCTCTGATTATTTGAATCATACTCTTAAAACACAAAAGTGTTTAACCAGGATGAATCTCTTTGTAAGAAGCTTGATTTGGTTACATAAAGTGGTGGAGGATCATCAGGAAGTTGAATAAATCTCATAGGAGTTGGCATGAAGAAGTTATCCCACTTTCAAATCAGTTGATTCCAGTTTCCCAGTTTGGTAATAGAACAGCTTCGTCGTCGTTCCAAACAAACCACGATGAATCACTTTGTAAGAAGCTTGATTTGGATACATAAAGTGGTGGAGAATCACCAGGAAGTTGAATAAATCTCATAGGAGTTGGGATGAAGAAGTTATCCCACTTTCAAATCAGGTGATTCCAGTTTCCCAGTTTGGGAATAGCACAGCTTCTTCGTCGTTCCAATCAAACCAGGATGAATCTCTTTTTAAGAAGCTTGATTTGGATACATAAAGTGGTGGAGAATCACCAGGAATTTGAATAAATCTCATAGGAGTTGGCATGAAGAAGTTATCCCACTTTCAAATCAGGTGATTCCAGTTTCCCAGTTTGGGAATAGCACAGCTTCTTCATCGTTCCAATCAAACCAGGATGAATCTCTTTGTAAGAAGCTTGATTTGGATGCATAAAGTGGTGGAGAATCACCAGGAAGTTGAATAAATCTCATAGGAGTTGGCATGAAGAAGTTATCCCACTTTCAAATCAGTTGATTCCAGTTTCCCAGTTTGGTAATAGAACAGCTTCGTCGTCGTTCCAAACAAACCACGATGAATCACTTTGTAAGAAGCTTGATTTGGATACATAAAGTGGTGGAGAATCACCAGGAAGTTGAATAAATCACAAAGGAGTTGGGATGAAAAAGTTATCCCACTTTCAAATCAGGTGATTCCAGTTTCCCAGTTTGGGAATAGCACAGCTTCTTCGTCGTTCTAATCAAAGCAGGATGAATCACTTTGTAAGAAGCTTGATTTGGACACATAAATGTTGAAATGAGCTGATCAGTATATGAGAGAAGATGTCCTAAGGAGTTGAACAAGAGATGAGATGGTGTGAAGGAATGGAAAAGATGGGTTAGGGATCGACCAGGCCGTACAAGGCCGTACAAGCCGTACCATCCGGACCATGGTCGATCCATAACTCGGCCAAGTCACCTTTTACCCGAGTAAAAGGAGTTAACGGCCAAAGGGGATTTTACCATGAAGAGATGACCGTTTGGATGGCTAAGGGAGCTGGGTCTTATCTTGACAGGCTGGGATAGGCTGTATTGGCAAAAGTAGTCTTAGTAAAAGATCCCAAAAGCGTGTGGCCTCTCCTATTGGCTCAGTTAGAACTAAAGCAAACCTTATCCTTGACTTCACATGCTTATGCTTTCTGAAAACCCTTATGTCTCTTCCTATATATTGTAAACTCTGTCTTGATTAATGATTAACACGATTTGATGATAATCTCTCTCTAGTTCATCATGTTTCTCTTTTACATTTCATAAATCATCCCATCTTCCCTTAATCTCACCATAATCTCTTTCTAATCTCTCAATACCTATTCTCATCTCTAAAATCACATGGTATCAGAGCCAGGTTGGCTGTGGTATTGAGGTTTCGAGTGTTCTTCAGCTTTAGTCCAAACTCATTTTCCTTTTCTCTTTCGGATCAAACTAAACAAGATGGAGGGAAACTACAAGGTCATTACGGTTCCTGTTGCATTGAAGGGTAGTGGAAACTACCTGTTGTGGTCTAGGCTGGTGAAGACAGCCATTGGGAGGCTAGGGTTATGGAGTCACATCACGGATGAAGGACCTAAACCAGTGGCCAAAGTAGGAGAAGGAGGTGAAGGTGATGGAGATCAAGTTGCTGCTGCCGAGAAGAAATGGATTCAAGAAGACTTGATGGTGCTCTCAGTACTACAAGGATCCCTTGAAGTCCATCTCCTAGATGCCTACAGCTACTGTGAGACTCCTAAACACCTGTGGGAAACCCTCCTGAAGACGTTTGGGAACACTACCAACCTAAGCCGGGTGTTTGAGCTCAAGAGAGCCATCAACAACCTTGCGCAAGAAGAGGAGGAGTTCTCTAAGCACTTGGGAAAGTACAGGTCACTCTGGTCTGAGCTAGAGACCTTGAGGCCAAGCACCATTGATCAAGAGACGCTCATGGAGAGGCGGGAACAAGATCAAGTGTTTGGTTTGATGTTGACGTTGAATCCGGCCTTTGGTGATGTTATTAAGCATATCTTAAGGTCTCCAAACCTTCCATCTATGGAGGAAGTGTGTGCACAGCTTCAAAAGGAAGAAGGGACGCTCGGATTGTTTGGGGGAAGAGGGGATGTGGCTCTATCCAACAAGGCTGAGGCAATCCAAGCAAACAAAGCTGCTTACCGTGGAGAGGAAAGGAAGTTCAGTGGCAACTGTGATCATTGCAAGAAGCCGGGGCATAAGAGGAGTCAGTGCTGGATCCTACACCCTCATTTGAAGCCAGCCAAGTTCAACAAGGAGAGGGAGGGACGAGCTCACCTTTCTGCAGAGACTAGTGAAGCCGGCACATCAGGAGCTGGTTCATTGGATCATGCGGGTGAAAGTGGAGGAAGAGCCGTAGCCCCTCACCATCAAGGAGTAGGGAAGAACATGGAACATGAGGTGATTAGGAAGTCTGATATTGACGCCCTGATCAAAGCTCTCAAGGAGTCTGGTAACACACTCAGAAACACTCTTGGTCATTCTTATGCTGCTCATGTGTTACCTAGAACCTGTGATAAGTTGCTAGAGAACCTTGATAACATGAGGATTGAATCTGACTCATACAGGACCTTTACTGCTGATAGAATGCCTAGAAATGAATTCACATTGCTTGATCTCATTAGTAAATTGAAATTGGTAAGTGAAACACCTAGAAATCACATTGCTCAAGGAATAAAACCGTTGATTATTGATTCAGGTGCTTCACATCATATGATCAGTGATGATAGTCTTATAAAGAATATAGAACCTGCTCATGGACATGTAATGATTGCAAATGGTGATAGAATTCCTATTAGAGGTGTAGGGGACTTGAAACTGTTTAATAAGGATTCTAAAGCCTTATACATGCCTGAGTTTACTTCTAATCTATTATCTGTCAAGAGATGTACCAATGATCTTCAATGCAATGTTATTTTCAGTCCTAATGATGTGAAATTTCAGGATATTGAAAGCAGTAAGTTGATTGGGCAAGGAGTAACCAAAGGAGACCTTTATTTACTTGAAGACATTTCCCTTATTTCGAGTTCTAGTTGCTTGTTGAGTTCTGTTTTAAGTAGAGGTGCATTATGGCATTCTAGGCTAGGACATCCACATGTTAGAGCCTTGAGCTTAATGTTACCAGGTGTCATGTTTAAAAATAATGATTGTGAAGCTTGTATTTTGGGAAAACATTGTAAGACTGTGTTCAAGAGGTCCACTACTATCTATGATAAATGCTTTGATCTTATTCATTCTGATGTATGGACTGCTCCCTGCCTATCTAGAGATAATTACAAGTACTTTGTCACATTTATAGATGAAAAATCTAAATACACCTGGATAACACTAATCAAAACAAAAGATAGGGTTCTTGATGCATTTAAAAACTTTCAATCATATGTTTCTAACCAGTATAATGCCAAGATTAAGATTTTCAGGTCTGATAATGGTGGAGAGTATACTGGCAATGCATTCAAGAACCATCTAGCTCAACATGGGATACTTCATCAAACGAGTTGCCCTTACACGCCTCAACAAAATGGAGTGGCTGAAAGAAAGAATAGACATCTTATGGAAGTGGCTAGATCAATGATGTTTCAGATGAGTGTGCCAAAGAGATTTTGGAGTGATGCTGTGATTACTGCTTGCTATCTAATCAATAGGATACCAACCAGGATCTTAGAAGATAAAGCCCCTTTGAAGTTCTCAACAACAACAAGCCGGTACTAGATCACCTAAGAGTCTTTGGGTGTATAAGCTATGTTCTTGTCCCGGGAGAGATAAGAAATAAGCTGGAAGCAAAGAGTATCAAGGCTATGATGATAGGATACTCAACTACACAGAAGGGATACAAGTGCTTTGTTCCAGAAACAAGAAGGGTACTTGTATCTAGAGATGTCAAGTTCTTTGAAGAGAAGAGCTACTATGAAGACAAAGATTGGAAAGAGCTGGAGGATCTGTCACAACCTTCAGATAGGGCTACAAGCTTGAGACAGATACTAGAAGGTCTTGGGATTGGAATGTCCCAGGAATCGAATGAAGATCAGTCACCTGAAGTACAGGAAGCTGAAGAACCATCTCACCTTGATCATGAGGGAGGGAATGGAACTGAGGAGCTGGATGAGAGTCAAGATTTTGCGCATCATCCTGATCAAAGTGGAGCTGAACCAAGTAGTGAAGAGCGTAATGAGTTACCAGAACAAGGAGAAGTTGAAACAACTGAAGTAGAAGCACCAGAGCAAACACAAACTGAGGTACCATTAAGGAGAAGCACACGGCTAAAGAGAGATGCTTCCAACTGGGTAAACACGAGAGTGTACTACAATGCCCAGGCTGTGGAGCATCCCTCTCAGGCTGTGTGTTCTTTTGCCTATTATCCAAAGGAGCATTGTGCATTCATGATGAGCTTAGATGAAAGCAGTATACCAAGATCATATGAAGAAGCAATGCAGTATGAAGACTGGAAAGAATCAGTGAGTGATGAAGCCAATGCCATGATAAAGAATGACACTTGGTTTGAAAGTGAGTTACCAAAAGGGAAGAAGGCAGTAACAAGCAAGTGGATATTTACTATTAAGTATCTACCTGATGGAACCATTGATAGAAAGAAGACAAGACTGGTGGCTAGAGGATACACTCAAACATATGGGGAAGACTACATTGATACCTTTGCTCCTGTTGCCAAGTTACATACAATAAGAATTGTATTGTCTCTTGCTGTGAACCTTGAGTGGGAGCTTTGGCAGATGGATGTGAAGAATGCATTTCTTCAAGGGGAACTAGAAGATGAAGTGTATATGTATCCACCACCAGGTCTAGAGCATCTTGTACAACCAGGGAATGTGTTGAGGCTCAAGAAAGCTATCTATGGGTTGAAGCAATCACCTAGAGCATGGTACAACAAGCTGAGCACTACTTTGAATGGGCGTGGATTTAAGAAGTCAGAATTGGATCACACCCTCTTCACTCTCACTACACCTTCAGGTATCATCTGTCTACTTGTATATGTTGATGACATTATCATAACAGGTAGTGATAAGGCTGGTATAAAAGCCACAAAGGAGTTTTTGAAATCTGTGTTTGAAATCAAAGACTTAGGAGAAATGAAATACTTCCTTGGAATTGAGTTGTGTAGATCTAAGGAAGGATTGTTCATTTCCCAAAGGAAGTATACACTTGATCTTTTGAAAGATGCAGGTATACAAGGAGATAAGACAGCAAAGATGCCCCTTGAAGATGGATACAAGATTCCACGTGAGGGGGAGATTGAAGATAGCAAGGCCTTCCATGATCCAAAGCTATACAGGAAGCTGGTAGGGAAGCTCATCTATCTCACTATCACAAGACCAGACATATGCTTTGCTGTGAATCAAGTGAGCCAGCATATGCAAGTCCCAAAGGAACATCACTGGCGCATGGTGGAGAGACTTCTCTTGTATCTGAACGGGACTTCAAGCCTTGGAGTATGGATGGGATGCAACAAGAGTACTGAAGTGGTGGGATATTGTGACGCTGATTGGGCTGGAGATAGAGCAGACAGAAGATCAACCACCGGCTATTGTACATTCATTGGAGGCAACTTGGTGACTTGGAAGAGTAAGAAGCAGAAGGTGGTGTCCTGCTCGAGTGCTGAAGCTGAGTATAGAGCCATGCTGAAGCTTACCAATGAGTTGGTATGGATCAAAGGGATCTTGAAGCATTTGGAGATAGAGCAAGCAACTCCAATGACCATGCATTGTGATAACCAAGCAGCTATACACATTGCAACTAACTCAGTCTTCCATGAGAGAACCAAGCACATTGAAGTTGATTGTCACAAAGTGAGGCAGATGATTGTCTTGGGAGTGATCTTGCCATGCTATACAAGGAGTGAGGATCAACTTGCGGATGTGTTCACCAAGGCTGCAAGACAAAAGACTATGGAGTCCATTCATACCAGATTGGGACTCATAGATCTTTCTCCAAGAAGCTGATCCCCTTTGTCATGAGGTCTTTACTCTTTTTCCCTCATCAAGGTTTTGTCCCAATGGGTTTTCCTTGGTGAGGTTTTTAATGAGGAAGATCTCATGGCTGTTCCAAGCTTAACTAAGTTACTAAGTTAAGCTTGAGGGGGAGTGTTGAAATGAGCTGATCAGTATATGAGAGAAGATGTCCTAAGGAGTTGAAGAAGAGATGAGATGGTGTGAAGGAATGGAAAAGATGGGTTAGGGATCGACCAGGCCGTACAAGGCCGTACAGGCCGTACCATCCGGACCATGGTCGATCCATAACTCGGCCAAGTCACCTTTACCCGAGTAAAAGGAGTTAACGCCAAAGGGGATTTTACCATGAAGAGATGACCGTTTGGATGGCTAAGGGAGCTGGGTCTTATCTTGACAGGCTGGGACAGGCTGTATTGGCAAAAGCAGTCTTAGTAAAAGATCCCAAAAGCGTGTGGCCTCTCCTATTGGCTCAGTTTGAATAAAAGCAAACCTTATCCTTGACTTCACATGCTTATGCTTTCTGAAAACCCTTATGTCTCTTCCTATATATTGTAAACTCTGTCTTGATTAATGATTAACACGATTTGATGATAATCTCTTTCTAGTTCATCATGTTTCTCTTTTACATTTCATAAATCATCCCATCTTCCCTTAATCTCACCATAATCTCTTTTTAATCTCTCAATACCTATTCTCATCTCTAAAATCACAATAAAGTGGTGGAGAATCACCCGGAAGTTGAATAAATCTCATAGGAGTTGGCATGAAGAAGTTATCCCACTTTCAAATCAGGTGATTCCAGTTTCCCAGTTTGGGAATAGCACAGCTTCTGCGTCGTTCCAATCAAACCAGGATGAATCTCTTTGTAAGAAGCTTGATTTGGATACATAAAGTGGTGGAGAATCACCAGGAAGTTGAATAAATCTCATAGGAGTTGGCATGAAGAAGTTATCCCCTTTTCAAATCAGGTGATTCCAGTTTCCCAGTTTGGGAATAGCACAGCTTCTTCGTCGTTCCAATCAAACCAGGATGAATCTCCTTGTATGAAGCTTGATTTGGATACATAAAGTGGTGGAGAATCACCAGGAAGTTGAATAAATCTCATAGGAGTTGGCATGAAGAAGTTATCCCACTTTCAAATCAGGTGATTCCAGTTTCCCAGTTTGGGAATAGCACAGCTTCTTCGTCGTTCCAATCAAACCAGGATGAATCACTTTGTAAGAAGCTTGATTTGGATACATAAAGTGGTGGAGAATCACCAGGAAGTTGAATAAATCTCATAGGAGTTGGCATGAAGAAGTTATCCCACTTTCAAATCAGGTGATTCCAGTTTCCCAGTTTGGGAATAGCACAGCTTCTTCGTCGTTCCAATCAAACCAGGATGAATCTCTTTGTAAGAAGCTTGATTTGGATACATAAAGTGGTGGAGAATCACCAGGAAGTTGAATAAATCTCATAGGAGTTGGCATGAAGAAGTTATCCCACTTTCAAATCAGGTGATTCCAGTTTCCCAGTTTGGGAATAGCACAGCTTCTTCGTCGTTCCAATCAAACCAGGATGAATCTCTTTGTAAGAAGCTTGATTTGGATACATAAAGTGGTGGAGAATCACCAGGAAGTTGAATAAATCTCATAGGAGTTGGGATGAAGAAGTTATCCCACTTTCAAATCAGGTGATTCCAGTTTCCCAGTTTGGGAATAGCACAGCTTCTTCGTCGTTCCAATCAAACCAGGATGAATCTCTTTGTAAGAAGCTTGATTTGGATACATAAAGTGGTGGAGAATCACCAGGAAGTTGAATAAATCTCATAGGAGTTGGCATGAAGAAGTTATCCCACTTTCAAATCAGGTGATTCCAGTTTCCCAGTTTGGGAATAGCACAGCTTCTTCGTCGTTCCAATCAAACCAGGATGAATCACTTTGTAAGAAGCTTGATTTGGATACATAAAGTGGTGGAGAATCACCAGGAAGTTGAATAAATCTCATAGGAGTTGGCATGAAGAAGTTATCCCACTTTCAAATCAGGTGATTCCAGTTTCCCAGTTTGGGAATAGCACAGCTTCTTCGTCGTTCCAATCAAACCAGGATGAATCTTTGTAAGAAGCTTGATTTGGATACATAAAGTGGTGGAGAATCACCAGGAAGTTGAATAAATCTCATAGGAGTTGGCATGAAGAAGTTATCCCACTTTCAAATCAGGTGATTCCAGTTTCCCAGTTTGGGAATAGCACAGCTTCTTCGTCGTTCCAATCAAACCAGGATGAATCTCTTTTAAGAAACTTGATTTGGATACATAAATTGGTGGAGAATCACCAGGAAGTTGAATAAATCTCATAGGAGTTGGCATGAAGAAGTTATCCCACTTTCAAATCAGGTGATTCCAGTTTCCCAGTTTGGGAATAGCACAGCTTCTTCGTCGTTCCAATCAAACCAGGATGAATCTCTTTGTAAGAAGCTTGATTTGGATACATAAAGTGGTGGAGAATCACCAGGAAGTTGAATAAATCTCATAGGAGTTGGATGAAGAAGTTATCCCACTTTCAAATCAGGTGATTCCAGTTTCCCAGTTTGGAATAGCACAGCTTCTTCGTCGTTCCAATCAAACCAGGATGAATCTCTTTGTAAGAAGCTTGATTTGGATACATAAAGTGGTGGAGAATCACCAGGAAGTTGAATAAATCTCATAGGAGTTGGCATGAAGAAGTTATCCCACTTTCAAATCAGGTGATTCCAGTTTCCCAGTTTGGGAATAGCACAGCTTCTTCGTCGTTCCAATCAAACCAGGATGAATCTCTTTGTAAGAAGCTTGATTTGGATACATAAAGTGGTGGAGAATCACCAGGAAGTTGAATAAATCTCATAGGAGTTGGCATGAAGAAGTTATCCCACTTTCAAATCAGGTGATTCCAGTTTCCCAGTTTGGGAATAGCACAGCTTCTTCGTCGTTCCAATCAAACCAGGATGAATCTCTTTGTAAGAAGCTTGATTTGGATACATAAAGTGGTGGAGAATCACCAGGAAGTTGAATAAATCTCATAGGAGTTGGCATGAAGAAGTTATCCCACTTTCAAATCAGGTGATTCCAGTTTCCCAGTTTGGGAATAGCACAGCTTCTTCGTCGTTCCAATCAAACCAGGATGAATCACTTTGTAAGAAGCTTGATTTGGATACATAAAGTGGTGGAGAATCACCAGGAAGTTGAATAAATCTCATAGGAGTTGGGATGAAGAAGTTATCCCACTTTCAAATCAGGTGATTCCAGTTTCCCAGTTTGGGAATAGCACAGCTTCTTCGTCGTTCCAATCAAACCAGGATGAATCACTTTGTAAGAAGCTTGATTTGGATACATAAAGTGGTGGAGAATCACCAGGAAGTTGAATAAATCTCATAGGAGTTGGCATGAAGAAGTTATCCCACTTTCAAATCAGGTGATTCCAGTTTCCCAGTTTGGGAATAGCACAGCTTCTTCGTCGTTCCAATCAAACCAGGATGAATCACTTTGTAAGAAGCTTGATTTGGATACATAAAGTGGTGGAGAATCACCAGGAAGTTGAATAAATCTCATAGGAGTTGGCATGAAGAAGTTATCCCACTTTCAAATCAGGTGATTCCAGTTTCCCAGTTTGGGAATAGCACAGCTTCTTCGTCGTTCCAATCAAACCAGGATGAATCACTTTGTAAGAAGCTTGATTTGGATACATAAAGTGGTGGAGAATCACCAGGAAGTTGAATAAATCTCATAGGAGTTGGCATGAAGAAGTTATCCCACTTTCAAATCAGGTGATTCCAGTTTCCCAGTTTGGGAATAGCACAGCTTCTTCGTCGTTCCAATCAAACCAGGATGAATCTCTTTGTAAGAAGCTTGATTTGGATACATAAAGTGGTGGAGAATCACCAGGAAGTTGAATAAATCTCATAGGAGTTGGCATGAAGAAGTTATCCCACTTTCAAATCAGGTGATTCCAGTTTCCCAGTTTGGGAATAGCACAGCTTCTTCGTCGTTCCAATCAAACCAGGATGAATCACTTTGTAAGAAGCTTGATTTGGATACATAAAGTGGTGGAGAATCACCAGGAAGTTGAATAAATCTCATAGGAGTTGGCATGAAGAAGTTATCCCACTTTCAAATCAGGTGATTCCAGTTTCCCAGTTTGGGAATAGCACAGCTTCTTCGTCGTTCCAATCAAACCAGGATGAATCACTTTGTAAGAAGCTTGATTTGGATACATAAAGTGGTGGAGAATCACCAGGAAGTTGAATAAATCTCATAGGAGTTGGGATGAAGAAGTTATCCCACTTTCAAATCAGGTGATTCCAGTTTCCCAGTTGGGAATAGCACAGCTTCTTCGTCGTTCCAATCAAACCAGGATGAATCACTTTGTAAGAAGCTTGATTTGGATACATAAAGTGGTGGAGAATCACCAGGAAGTTGAATAAATCTCATAGGAGTTGGCATGAAGAAGTTATCCCACTTTCAAATCAGGTGATTCCAGTTTCCCAGTTTGGGAATAGCACAGCTTCTTCGTCGTTCCAATCAAACCAGGATGAATCACTTTGTAAGAAGCTTGATTTGGATACATAAAGTGGTGGAGAATCACCAGGAAGTTGAATAAATCTCATAGGAGTTGGCATGAAGAAGTTATCCCACTTTCAAATCAGGTGATTCCAGTTTCCCAGTTTGGGAATAGCACAGCTTCTTCGTCGTTCCAATCAAACCAGGATGAATCTCTTTGTAAGAAGCTTGATTTGGATACATAAAGTGGTGGAGAATCACCAGGAAGTTGAATAAATCTCATAGGAGTTGGGATGAAGAAGTTATCCCACTTTCAAATCAGGTGATTCCAGTTTCCCAGTTTGGGAATAGCACAGCTTCTTCGTCGTTCCAATCAAACCAGGATGAATCACTTTGTAAGAAGCTTGATTTGGATACATAAAGTGGTGGAGAATCACCAGGAAGTTGAATAAATCTCATAGGAGTTGGGATGAAGAAGTTATCCCACTTTCAAATCAGGTGATTCCAGTTTCCCAGTTTGGGAATAGCACAGCTTCTTCGTCGTTCCAATCAAACCAGGATGAATCTCTTTGTAAGAAGCTTGATTTGGATACATAAAGTGGTGGAGAATCACCAGGAAGTTGAATAAATCTCATAGGAGTTGGCATGAAGAAGTTATCCCACTTTCAAATCAGGTGATTCCAGTTTCCCAGTTTGGGAATAGCACAGCTTCTTCGTCGTTCCAATCAAACCAGGATGAATCACTTTGTAAGAAGCTTGATTTGGATACATAAAGTGGTGGAGAATCACCAGGAAGTTGAATAAATCTCATAGGAGTTGGCATGAAGAAGTTATCCCACTTTCAAATCAGGTGATTCCAGTTTCCCAGTTTGGGAATAGCACAGCTTCTTCGTCGTTCCAATCAAACCAGGATGAATCTTTGTAAGAAGCTTGATTTGGATACATAAAGTGGTGGAGAATCACAGGAAGTTGAATAAATCTCATAGGAGTTGGCATGAAGAAGTTATCCACTTTCAAATCAGGTGATTCCAGTTTCCCAGTTTGGGAATAGCACAGCTTCTTCGTCGTTCCAATCAAACCAGGATGAATCACTTTGTGAGAAGCTTGATTTGGATACATAAAGTGGTGGAGAATCACCAGGAAGTTGAATAAATCTCATAGGAGTTGGCATGAAGAAGTTATCCCACTTTCAAATCAGGTGATTCCAGTTCCCAGTTTGGGAATAGCACAGCTTCTTCGTCGTTCCAATCAAACCAGGATGAATCTCTTTGTAGAAGCTTGATTTGGATACATAAAGTGGTGGAGAATCACCAGGAAGTTGAATAAATCTCATAGGAGTTGGCATGAAGAAGTTATCCCACTTTCAATCAGGTGATTCCAGTTTCCCAGTTTGGGAATAGCACAGCTTCTTCGTCGTTCCAATCAAACCAGGATGAATCACTTTGTAAGAAGCTTGATTTGGAACATAAAGTGGTGGAGAATCACCAGGAAGTTGAATAAATCTCATAGGAGTTGGGATGAAGAAGTATCCCACTTTCAAATCAGGTGATTCAGTTTCCAGTTTGGGAATAGCAAGCTTCTTCGTCGTTCCAATCAAACCAGATGAATCACTTTGTAAGAAGCTTGATTTGGATACATAAAGTGGTGGGAAATCACCAGGAAGTTGAATAAATCTCATAGGAGTTGGCATGAAGAAGTTATCCCACTTTCAAATCAGGTGATTCCAGTTTCCCAGTTTTGGGAATAGCACAGCTTCTTCGTCGTTCCAATCAAACCAGGATGAATCACTTTGTAGAAGCTTGATTTGGATACATAAAGTGGTGGAGAATCACCAGGAAGTTGAATAAATCTCATAGGAGTTGGGATGAAGAAGTTATCCCACTTTTCAAATCAGGTGATTCCAGTTTCCCAGTTTGGAAATAGCACAGCTTTCTCGTTTCCAATCAAACCAGGATGAATCTCTTTGTAAGAAGCTTGATTTGGATACATAAAGTGGTGGAGAATCACCAGGAAGTTGAATAAATCTCATAGGAGTTTGCATGAAGAAGTTATCCCACTTTCAAATCAGGTGATTCCAGTTTCCCAGTTTGGAATAGCACAGCTTCTTCGTCGTTCCAATCAAACCAGGATGAATCTCTTTGTAAGAAGCTTGATTGGATTGGATACATAAAGTGGGGAGAATCACCAGGAAGTGATAAATCTCATAGGAGTTGGGAT